>NC_025996.2:98203995-98379055 GCF_000442705.2 Elaeis guineensis | reverse complement strand
TGGGTACAATATCCTCAGGTGGATCCACTAAGGTCCATATTGAAGTGAAAATTTAGTACAAGGGCAAAATGGTAATTTTAAAACTTTTTTAAAATTACTATTTTACAATGAAATTATTAATTAATCTCATTAATTAATATTAATTAACCCTACACTAGGATCTAAATATGATACAACAGCATGCATTTAAATTTGAAATTCAAATTTGAATCAGTAAATCTTTTACAGTACTGTGTTCAGAACACATCACCTTTTGCGGTAGTCGATCACCGCAATCTGATCACCGTCGGGGGGCTCTGATCGTCACGTCGTAGCCACACAAATATCTGGCCTCTGCGGATCATCCACACGAAGCTCCGTCTGATCAGCTCCTCACGAATGCTAGTTCATGATTTCACCCTTTTGATGGCAGATGTTGATCGAACTCCTTCGATCGATGGTGCCAACTTCTCAGATACTTTGGATCATCTGCACAGTTGCTTGAGAGGCTGATGGATCTCTTCCTAAAATTTGGTGGACTCACGACACTCGTGGCACACCAATCTCACTTCTCGAACCCTAGGTAGAAACCCTAGGGTACACACCAAAAACCCTACGCCCAATTTTCTCTCTTTCTTTCTTTTTCTCTCGGAAGGTTTTGGACCTTCACCTCACATACAAGCCTTCCTCACGCCCCACTTTCTTTCTCTTAATTTTTCTGCGCACGCCCCACCTTTCTGCCATTTTTAAAACAACGTCGAACGTGTCTTATCCGCGTGAAAGGATAAAGACAAGTGGTTACACATTTGAATTCAAATCAAATTTGAATTCAAATGAAAACCAACTTATCCCTATCCTTTTGGGTGTGAGAAGAGAAGGGGCGTGGCTCTTTGTGCGTAGAAAATGTTTCACGAGAAACCTTTTCTCGTGTAAGTAATGTGGCGCACAAAATAGATAAGGATGAAGGGGCAAGTGATAATTATTTTATCCATCCATATGGCGCACAAATGAGGGCGTGGGGAAGGGTTTTGCGTGAGAAAAATTTCACGAGAAGTTTTTTCTCGTGAATTCAAATGGGTGCAAGGAAGTTGGGTGTCACAGGGAATTTAAAACAAGATGGTTTGATTCAAATTGAGCCAACCTAGTTTAAAATAGGTTAAGCACAATTAGACCAGATTAAACCCAACATCATTAGACTTAATTAGGCTCAATAAAATCTTAATTAAATCAGGAATTAACTAAGCCA
Source organism: Elaeis guineensis (assembly GCF_000442705.2). NCBI lineage: Eukaryota > Viridiplantae > Streptophyta > Magnoliopsida > Arecales > Arecaceae > Elaeis > Elaeis guineensis. The sequence goes on along the minus strand of NC_025996.2, from coordinate 98,377,830 downwards.
ACCCCTGATCAAATCAAAGACTAAACCACCTTAGTGATTAAGTCAACATTTAACCTAATCGGGTCAATCCAAACTGAATCCAATTCAATTGGACTTGATCCAAAAATAATTACTCAATCAAATTGAGTTAATTAGCGATCAAATCACTAATTAAACCTCTCATAAATATTGAGTCCAAATCCGATGGGCAATCAGGCATCAGAGACCATCGATATGAAACCCTGATCAAAGAATTCAAATTTCAAATTCAAAATTTGAAATTCAAAATTTTGACCCCGATACCCAAAATATGTGGAACTCATGATCAGAGAATCCTAATTCTCAATCATAGAGTCCCAACAGATAAGACTCATAATCAGCCATCAGATCAGAAAGAAACCTCTAGTGTTTGTGACCCCGCAGGTTCGAACCTAAGCCGGTAGCACAGGAACCAATTCCTGTACTAATCGAAGTGACCATCTAGCAATGGTACCCGATGACCGGATAGGTCGAATAATCACAATCGCAACATTCAGAACCTACGTGAATATGGTTACCGTATAATTCATCCCTTTTGACCCCTGTGTTTAGGACGACTCAGGGTTAAACTGTCAACCCTGATGATATCATCCGAATCATGCTCAACTCAATTAGTCCTGTGACTCCTCACTAGGACTACCCTGGCCAAAGTTTTGCTAAATTGAAACACGACTGTACACAGCTCCTAAACTGGAGTGGTCAATCCCATCTTGACACACGCACCGACAAGTCAAGTACTTGACTACACCCAGCAGCCTTTCGTCATTGAATTAGAAATTCAGGTAGTCCAGTGCCTAAGTACAGTGAGTTGCTTGCAAGTCACCGTGGCGGTCTCAGGTCGGAGGGACATTTATACCCATACCCCATCGAAGCAAATCTTGACAGTAGAAATAGCTCCAGAGTTGGTCACGTTCAGTGCAGATATACCATTACATCTCACCTGTATGCCATACCAGTGTCTCCACACTCTTTGGTTATGAGGACAACCAACCCATATGGCACACAATGACCTATGCTCGATAAACGTTGTCGTCCTTGGTAACAACGTATCATTTGGTCGCGAACATGTTTAAGGACTAAGCGACAAATCCTCCTTTGTCGAGTCTAAATAGTCCTAAGGACTTCACCACAACACAGGAGTTCATTAGAAGATGAAACATTTATGATGAAAAAATATCAAAATAACTTTTATTTATTTATAATTCATGTACTAATACAAAAGGAGCACAACCGTCAACAGACTGACGATTGACTTTGGGACACTATTCCCAATAATCTCCCACTTGGCCTAAAGCCTATTGGTGCAGTATCTAATACCCATCTTCGACTTGTAGTCATTGAACTCCTTTACCGCAATGGCTTTAGTAAATGGGTCGGCCAGGTTCTCCTTCCCGTCGATCTTCTGAAGGTCGACGTCACCTCGATCCATGATCTCCCGGATGAGATGGTAGCGGCGCAGAATATGCTTCGTTCGCTGGTGTGCCTTTGGTTCCTTCGCCTGAGCAATGGCTCCAGAGCTGTCGCAGTAGAGCAAAACTGGACCAATAAGGGAGGGTGCTACTCCAGCTCGATGATGAATTTCCTCAGCCACACCGCTTCTTTGGTAGCATCTGATGCAGAAATATACTCCGCCTCGCATACTGAATCAGCCACAGTGTGCTGCTTGGAACTCTTCCAGCAGACAGCCCCACCATTAAGGATAAAAATAAATCCTGACACACTCTTGCTATCATCGCGATCAGACTGGAAACTAGAGTCTATAAACCCTATAAGTCTCAAGTCCGATTCACCATATATAAGCCACTGGTCCTTAGTATTTCTTAAATACTTCAGGATGGTTTTAACAACCTTCCAGTGATTCTCTCCTGGATCAGATTGGTATCTACTCACTACCCCTAGTGAGTATGCCACATCTGATCGTGTACATGTCATGGCGTACATGATAGATCCCACTGTCGAAGCATATGAATCCTACCCATACGCTCTCTCTCTTGAGGTGTTGTCGGACAATCCCTCTTCGAGAGAGAAATTCCATGGCCTATCGGTAGATAGCCTTTCTTGAAATTTTCCATGCTGAACCTTTTCAGCATAGTATCAATGTACGTGGACTGGGATAAGCAAAGCAACTTTTTGGATCTATCCCTATAGATCCTCATCCCTAGGATGTAGGAAGCTTCTCCCAGATCCTTCGTGGAGAACTGTGACGATAGCCAAATCTTTATTCCCTGTAATGCAGGGACATCATTCCCGATTAAGAGAATGTCATCCACATATAATACAAGAAATACTACTACTGGACCATTAGCCCACTTATAAATGCAGGGCTCTTCTTCGTTCTTAACGAAGCCATATGTTTTGATCGTCCTATCAAAACGTATGTTCCAACTCCGAGATGCCTGCTTAAGTCATAAATGGACCTCTGTAGCTTGCACACCTTAGACTCATCTGTGGATGTGAATCCTTCAGGTTGTATCATATACACCTCTTCGTCCAGCTCTCCATTTAGGAAAGCTGTCTTCACATCCATCTGCCAGATTTCATAGTCCAGATGGGCAGCTATCGCAAGCATAATCTGAATGGATTTGAGCATTGCCACAGGAGAAAATATCTCATCATAGTCTATACCATAACATTGACAATATCCCTTGGCAACCAGATGGGCTTTATAGGTCTCCACCTTTCCGTCTGCGCCCCTCTTCCTTTTGAAGACCCACTTACACCCAATGGGTTTTACTCCTTCGGGTGGGTCAACCAATGTCCACACATCGTTGACCTTCATGGACTCCATTTTGAATTTCATGGCCTCTAGCCATTTCTCAGAGTCAGGTCTCTGCATTGCATCCATGTAGGTGATCGGATCTTCATCGTTTTCATCAAGTTCGACAGGATCACCATCCCGGACCAAGAAACCATAGTATCTGTCCGATTGATGTGGTACTCTACCAGACCGCCTTAAGGGTGCATAATCAATGGGCTCCGGATCTGATCTAATCAAATTTGGTTCAGGTTCAGTAATATGTGTCGATTTTTTCACCTGTCGAACTTCGTCAAGTTCGACCTTAGAGGCAATAATTTTTTCACTAAGGAACTCCTTTTCTAAAAAAATTGCCTTAAGGCTGACAAACACCTTTTGCTCATCAGCAAGGTAGAAATTATACCCTTTGGTCTCTTTTGGGTACCCTATAAAATTATACTTGTCAGACCTAGGTCCAAGCTTGTCTGTAATTAAACGTTTAACATAAACCGGACACCCCCAAACCCTAAGGTGCAAGAGTACTGGCTTACGTCCTATCCATATATCATATGGCGTTTTGGCTACAGACTTACTCGAAACTCTATTTAGATGGTAACAAGCCGATTCGAGTGCATATCCCAGAGGGAGATCGACAGACCAGCAAACCCCATCATGGATCGAACCATGTCTAACAGGGTCCGATTCCTCCTTTCAGACACACCATTATGCTGTGGTGTTCCAGGAGAGTCCACTGAGAGAGAATCCCATTCTCCCCTAGATACGTCAGAAACTCATTGGAAAGGTATTCACCTCCTCGATCAGATCGAAGAGTTTTAATACACTTTCCAGTTTTTTTTCTACCTCATTTCGGAATAGTTTGAACATTTCAAATGATTCTGACTTATGCTTCATTAAATAGACATACCCATACCTAGATAGGTCGTCTGTGAAGGTTATGAAGTAGAAAAATCCACCTCTTGCACTTGAGCTCATGGGTCCACATACATCAGAATGTACCAGACCTAAGAGTTCACTGGCTCGCTCAACTTTTCTAGTAAAAGGTGACTTGGTCATCTTCCCAAGAAGACAGGACTCACAGATTGGAAGTGATTCACAATCACTAACTTCAAGAATTCCTTCTTGACCCAACCTGTTTATCCTGTTCTTATTGATATGACCTAGCCTACAGTGCCAAAGGTAGATTTCTGACATGTTATCTATTCTAGAGCGTTTACCGAAGTTTTGAACCATATTAATAGGCTGTGATAGTAAGTAAATTCATTATTTAATTGTCCAACAAATATTGTAACACCATTCAAAATGATATTGCAAATATTTTCTTTTATTAAAAAATCATAACCGTACATGGCCAAAAGGCCTACAGAAATAATATTTAATAAAAAACTTGGACAATAGTGACATTCACTCAGAATTACATTACGAGAATTGATTACAAGACTCATGATTCCTAAAGCTAGAACTGGAACTTTGCTTCCATCTCCAACGTTCAGGAACCTCTCGCCTTCATCAAATCTCCTACTGACCTGCAGACCCTGCATCGAATTACAAATATGATAAGGGCTTCCGGTATCCAATACCCAGGCAGTAGTATCAAAATCGAAAAGTTGCAAGGAGTTATCATATAATTACCTTGCTTCTTCTTTGGCCTGTTCGGGTCCAGGGAGGCAATGTATTGAGGACAGTTCCTCTTCCAATGCCCCTGCTTCTTGCAAAAGAAGCACTCCACCTGGCTCTGATCGTGCTTGCGCTTCTTGGTCTGACCCTGTGCTACTGTCCCAGCATGAGATTGCACCTTCTTATTTTTCTTCTTCTTGTTCTTCTTCCCCTTCCCAAAGGGTTGACGACGAGAAGAAGACCCTCCCACTACATTCACCGACTCCTTATGGAGTTGGTGATCCTTCTCAAAGTTCTGCAGCAACCCCAACAATCCATGGTAGTTTACTGCAGGCTTTGTCATTCAAAAATGAGTAAGAAATGGGAGGAAGGATTTGGGAAAGGAATTAAGGATCGCATCCTTACGGAGCTGCTCATGCAGAGGAAAGCCCAATTTGCTTAGGCGCTCAATCATCTCGATCATGTACAGTACATGATCAGTGACTGAGGCCCCATCCCTCATCCGAGCATTGAAAATGGTACAACTAGTTTTGTGCCTTTCAACGTCGTCAGGCGTGCCAAAGGAGTCGTTCAACATTTGAAGCATCTCTTGTGGCTGGGCGTTCTCAAACCTTCGGCTGAACTCATCATTCATTGCTGCCAGCATAATACATCGAACGGTGGTGCGGTCATTGAGCCACTTCAAGTATCTCGGATCGTCTTACTAGCATTCGGAGCTGGCTCCTCAGGTGCTGGATCCGTTACTACATAAAGGATCCGCTCATGCTCAAAGATGATTTTCAATTTTCGATACCAGCTATCGAAATTGGATCCCATGAGCTTGTCATTATCTAATAATGACCGGAGCGATAGGGTAGTGGCCATAGCTGCATAAAGAAAACGAGACCTCTATTAGTACATAAATTAATACTAAAGAGTTGGACTTTAGTCTAAAGTTTTTTCCAATATTTTTATGAACTGGTAGCCTCATCCTCCAATTTGAGGAATTACTTTAATTTCTTAATGGGTACTAGAATCCACACAGACTACACACGAGTCCAACTTTGGTTGGTCAACCCATGTGCATCTATGGGTAGGTTCTTAACCAGTTGTTTCTCTAAACAACTTCTAGTAATTGATTTTGCCCCAGAACCTAATCAGTAGGCTTTGGCCTCCACTGAAAAGATCTGGTTAGGTCCAACCATTAACATGACTTAATTTAGTGAATCGGACCAATAAATGATCAGGTCCGACTTTGGCCGGCCAACCTAACCACCATCAGAAAGACTCAATCAAATTATCATATTATGAATAATAATTTCATTAGCTAATGAGCACCAGGCCTTTGGGCCTCCAATGATCATTGAACTAATGGACTCATTATCATTCACTTAATGGGAGGCTATGACTTAGTTATCATTATAACTTATTCATTTTAGGGACCTAATAATTTTGAGGATTTTATTAAAGAATAGTAGAGAAGAAATCATCCAGCCAATTTCAATCCTCCCACTTACTTCACCAAGTCAGAAAAAAAGAATTTAATTAAAGCTGGCATTAGGAGCACCTAAATCAGTCATACTGATTTACCTAATGACATGGGTGAGCTCTAATCACCAAGTGATCTAATCAAAATCTAACTTACCAGATTGGCCAGGTAAGTGAGATCAGTGGTGGGGATTTGCCATTAACTCGTCAATGATCGAATCAATGTGAGTAGCTCCCGCTTAAGAATCACTAGTCAAAACTGCCGAACTTACCTTAGACACCAACCAGTTCATTAGTTTTAATTTTGATCAACTTAGTAAATAAGGCTCCACTGCGTAGCCATGAATTAAGTCCATCTTGGTCTAGTTAAAGACATGGACCCATTCAACTACAACTATTGAAGTTGAGTCTAGAGTATCCTTGACCTAATCTAATTCAACTTTTGATTAGATTTGACCAATTACTCTATTTAGTCCATTTTTTAAGCTAACCTTAGGTCTAACCCAATTATGGACCTAATTCATCTAACCCATTGACCCACAAGTTTATGCAATTGTCTTAGGTCTTAATTCACAATTCTAGACCTACTAGACAACACTTAATTCTTTTAATTAAGTACTTGGGATGATGGGTCAGGATTTGGCATTTCGAAAATAATTTTTAAATTTTGAAAGATTTTATTTTCTGTTCACCAAATGTGTTGACTCATTTCACAAACGGATCAGCACATTTCATAAACAGCAATCTCATTGCTCACTTCATAACAGAAAATAACTTAAAATAAATCATAATTTTTTTTTTAGATCTAATCTAACACATTCATGATAAATTTTATAATTAAGTCTTTTCGCTGCTTCATCGGCATGGGATATAATTGCATCGGCACCCCTACCGCCATAGGAGACCCAATCGAATGGCAAGAGAGGGCCTTTAAACCCTACTTTTTCCTATGACCGGACGGCCATGGAAACCAACCCAATTAGATTACTTGCTACTTGGATCAAGTATATCTAAATATACCAATTTTAAAATTTAAATTTTGAATTTCAAATTTCAAATTTCAAATTTTATATTTTAAATTTAAATTTGAGATTTCAACCAAATTTCAAATTTTGAATTTCCATTCTTTGAATTTTAAATTTTGAATTTTGAATTTCAAATTTTGAATTTCAAATTTGAGATTTCAACCAAATTTCAAATTTCAAATTTTAAATTTCAAATTTGAAACTTCTAACAAATTTCAAATTTCAAATTTCAAATTTTAAATTTTTTTGAATTTCGAATTTTGAATTTTGAATTTCAAATTTAAACTTATAGATTACACCTTAATCTACACATGCATATGTATATCATATTCTAGAACCATGCTCTGATACCATTTGAAGCGAAAATTTAGTGCAGGGGTAAAATGGTAATTTTAAAACTTTTTCAAAATTACTATTTTACAGTGGAATTATTAATTAATCTCATTAATTAATACTAATTAACCCTACACTAGGATCTAAATATGATACAACAGCATGCATTTAAATTTGAAATTCAAATTTGAATCAGTAAACCTTTTACAGTACTGTGTTCAGAACACATCACCTTTTGCGAGTAGTCGATCACCGCAATCTGATCACCGTCGAGGGGCTCTGATCATCACGTCACAGTTACACAAATGTTTGGCCTCTACGGATCGTCCACACGAAGCTCCCGTCTGATCAGCTCCTCACGAATGCTAGTTCGTGATTTCACCCTTTTGATGGCAGATGTTGATCGAACTCCTTCGATCGATGTGTGCCGACTTCTTAGATGCTCTGAATCATCTGCACAATTGCTTGAGAGGCTGATGGATCTCTCCCTAAAATTTGGTAGACTCACGACACTCGTGGCACACCAATCTCACTTCCCGAACCCTAGGTAGAAACCCTAGGGTACACACCAAAAATCCTACGCCCAATTTTCTCTCTTTTCTTTCTTTTTCTCTTGGAAGGTTTTGGACCTTCACCTCACATACAAGCCTTCTCACACCCCACTTTCTTTCTCTTAATTTTTTTGCGCACGCCCCACCTTTCTGCCATTTTTAAAACAACGTCGAACGTATCTTATCCGCGTGAGAGGATAAAGACAAGTGGTTACACATTTGAATTCAAATCAAATTTGAATTCAAACGAAAATCAACTTATCCCTATCCTTTTGGGCTTGAGAAGAGAAGGGGCGTGGCTCTTTGTGCATGGAAAATGTTTCATGAGAAACCTTTTCTCGTGTAAGTAATGTGGCGCACAAAATGGATAAAAATGAAGGGGCAAGTGATAAGTTATCCATTCAAATTCAAACATGCTTTGAATTTGAATGGCTAACTAATTATTTTATCCATCCATATGGTGCACAAATGAGGGCGTGGGGAAGGGTTTTGTGTGAGAAAATTTCACGAGAATTTCTTCTCGTGAATTCAAATGGGTGCAAGGAAGTTGGGTGTCGCAGGGAATTTAAAACAAGATGGTTTGATTCAAATTGAGCCAACCTAGTTTAAAATAGGTTAAGCACAATTAGACCAGATTAAACCCAACATAATTAGGATTAATTAGGCTCAATAAAATTTTAATTAAATTAGAAATTAACTAAGCCTAACCCCTGATCAAATCAGGGACTAAACCACCTTAGCGATTAGGTCAATATTTAACCTAATCGGGTCAATCCAAACTGAATCCAATTCAATTGGACTTGATCCAAAAATAATTACTCAATCAAATTGAGTTAATTAGTGATCAAATCACTAATTAAACCTCTCAAAATATTGAGCCTAAATCCGATGGGCAATCAGGCATTAGAGACCATCGATATGAAACCCTGATCAAAGAATTCAAATTTCAAATTCAAAATTTGAAATTCAAAATTTTGACCCTGGTACCCAAAATGTGTGGAACTCATGATCAGAGAATCCTAATTCTCAATCATAGAGTCCCAGACAGATAAGACTCATAATCAGCCATCAGATCAGAAAGAAACCTCTAATGTGTGTAACCCCACAGGTTCGAACATAAGCGGTAGCACAGGAACCAATTCCTGTACTAATCGAAGTGACCATCTAGCAATGGTACCCAACGATCGGATAGATCGAATAATCATAATCACAACATTCAGAACCTACGTGAATATGGTTACCGTATAATTCATCCTTTTTGACCCCTGTGTTTAGAACAACTCAGGGTTAAACTGTCAACCCTGATGATATCATCCGAATCGTGCTCAACTCAATTAGTCCTGTGACTCCTCACTAGGACTACCCTGGCCAAGGTTTTGCTAAATTGAAACACGACTGTACACAGCTTCTAAACTGGAGTGGTCAATCCCATCTTGACACACGCACCGACAAGTCAAGTACTTGACTACACCCAGCAGCCTTCCATCATTGAATTAGAAATTCAGGTAGTCTAGTGCCTAAGTGCAGTGAGTTGCTTGCAAGTCACCGTGGCGGTCTCAGGTCGGAGGGACATTTATACCCATATCCCATCGGAGCAAATCTTGACAGCAGAAATAGCTCCGGAGTTGGTCACGTTCAGTGCAGATGTACCATTACATCTCACCTGTATGCCATACCAGTGTCTCCACACTCTTTGGTTATGAGGACAACCAACCCATATGGCACACAACGACCTATGCTCGATAAACATTGTCATCCTTGGTAACAACATATCATTTGATCGCAAACATGTTTAAGAACTAAGCGACAAATCCTCTTTTGTCGAGTCTAAATAGTCCTAAGGACTTCACCACAACACAAGAGTTCATTAGAAGATGAAACATTTATGATGAAAAAATACCAAAATAATTTTTATTTATTTATAATTCATGTACTAATACAAAAGGAGCACAACCATCAACAGGCTGACGATTGGCTTTGGGACACTATTCCCAACACATATTTGGTTCGATTGTATTGAGTCAATTTCTGACTTCATCGCATCTAACTATTTTTCAAAATCGATGTCAAACATCACCTCTTCAAAGGTATTAGGATCATCACCATGATTCCTATCTCTCATAAGGAATATTTCCTTTACTTTCTCCATAAGCATATCCATATACCTCTCAGGAGGTGGGAAGACCCTGCTAGATCTATGAGGTGGTTGAGGAACGTCAACTATTGACTCATGATAATGGGTTTTTGAAGATCTATAGCTCTTTGCTCTTCAGAGGTCTTCTCTTCGAGCTCAACTAACCTACCACTGCCACCATCCTGGATAAACTATTTTTCTAAGAATATGACATTCTGACTTACAATCACATTGTGGTCTTGTGAAAAATAGTAGTATCCCATGGATTCTTTAGGATATCCTATAAAATGAGCTATCACAATTTATCCTCTAGTTTATTAGCCATCTATCTTTTGACATAGACTGAACATCCTCAAGTCTTAAGATAACCTGGACTTGCTTCTTACCGAATCATATCTCATACGGTGTGGTAGAAACGGACTTTGATGGAACCTTATTCAACAGGTGAATGACGGTTAACAAGATATGTCTCCAAAGATATAAGGATAGATCAGTGAAGCTCATCATGGATCTGGCCGTATCCAATAGGGTCCTGTTCCTCCTTTCGGATACCCCATTGAGCTGAGGTGTTCTAGGAGGAGTCCATTGAGAGACTATACTATTGTCATTAAGATACCTAAGAAATTTTTGACTAAGGTATTCACCTCTTCGATCAGATCGAAGAGTCTTAATGAATTTTTCTGTTTGTTTTTTTATTTCACGTCTAAATTTCTTATACTTTTCAAAGGCTTCAGACTTGTATTTCATCAGATATACATACCCATACCTAGATAGATCATCAGTAAAGATAATGAAGTAAGCATAACCACCTCTGGCTTGCACATCAAATAGCCCACACACATCGATGTGTACTAGGGCAAATGACTCAGTGGCCCCTTCTCCATGTCCTACAAAGGATAACTTGGTCATTTTTTCTTGAAGGCAAGATTCACAAGTTGGATACGACTCTGGAGTAAGAAAGCCAAGGATCCCATCCTTCTCTAGTCTGTTTATCCTATCCTCTCCAATATGACCTAGTCTATGGTGCCACAAGTACTTTTGGTTAATTTCATCTCTGGATCTCTTTTGGCCTACGGCATTCACTATTTGCTCGTTTAAGTTCACATTCACATCAACATGCAAGTGATAAAGACTGTCAATTAAAAGACCTCAAGCAATCAATTTATTTCATAAATAAATGAAATAAAAATCTTTATTAAAACTAATTTCAAAACCTTCCTGTGCTAGCACAGATACGAAAATCAAATTTTGACTAGCTACAAGAACATAATAACAGTCCTTTAAATCTAATCTTAAACTAGATGATAATCGAAGAGGATAAGTGCCAATGACCTGTTGGGAATAGTGTCCCAAAGCCAATCGTCAGCCTGTTGACGGTTGTGCTCCTTTTGTATTAGTACATGAATTATAAATAAATAAAAATTATTTTGGTATTTTTTTTCATCACAAATATTTCATCTTCTAATGAACTCCAGTGTTGTGGTGAAGTCCTTAGGACTATTTAGACTCGACAAAGGAGGATTTGTCGCTTAGTCCTTAAACATGTTCGCGACCAAATGATACGTTGTTACCAAGGACGACAACGTTTATCGAGCATAGGTCGTTGTGTGCCATATGGGTTAGTTGTCCTCATAACCAAAGAGTGTGGAGACACTGGTATGGAGTGCTCGAACGGAGAATTTAGCAGAGTTTTGAGATAAGAAAATGAGCTTAGAGAATAACGTATCTGAGTCCCCCTTTTTATAGGTGGAGGGGGCAACGGATTGATGGCGACACCTGTAACCGTCTGGTCGTGGGCCACCCGTGGTCAGGGGAATTTATTGCGAGAGGTAGTGGAGTGGGATCGTGGCCATCACCGCAGCTCGCCACGTGGAATCAGTTGCAGGGAGTGGAGCAGCGCCCGTTGTCGTGACTTGCCAGCGGATGGGAGAATCGCCCGGTATCCATCGCAGGAGGTGGAGCAGGTTCGTGGCTGTTATCGTGGCCTGCCAGGGGGTGGTGGAGCTGTGCAGAATTCACCGCAGGAAGTGGAGCAGGGCGGCGACGGTTACTGCGGCTTGTCAGGAATGATGGAGCTGTGCAGAATCCGTCACAGGAAGTGGAGCAGGGTCGTGGCCGTTTTGGTGGCTTGCCAGGGGGCACGGATCTGTTGATTGAAGCTCGACGACGGTAGGAGCCTGGCCTCTGTAGAGGTCCGGGAGAGGTCCTCCTAGCGGCTGGGGCCGTGGGCGGAGCCTGACTTCCGTGGGAGTCCGGGCGGAGCCATGCTGCAGGGGATGTCGGAAGCGGAGCCCGACTCTTGTAGGAGTCCGGGCGGAGCTACTTTGTAGCTGATGTCAGAGGCGGAGCCCGGCTCCCGTGGGAGTCCGGGTGGAGCCCTCTCGGAGCTAAAGTTGCGGGCGGAACCCGGCTCCCGTGGGAGTCCGGGCGGTGTCCTCTGCAATCAAAGTTAGGGGTGAAGTCCGGCTCCCGTAGGAGTCCGGACGGAGCTTACCAGCAGTCAAAGTTAGAGGTGAAGTCCGACTCCCGTAGGAGTCTGGGCGGAGCTGTTCCGATGTCGGCGGTGGAGCCCAGCTCCCGTAGGAGTCCGGGCGGAGCTGTTCCGATGTCGGCGACGGAGCCCGACTCCCGTAGGAGTCCGGGCGGAGGTGTTCCGATGTTGCGGTGGAGCCCGGCTCCCGTAAGAGTCTGGGCGGAGCTGTTCTGATGTCGGCGGCGGAGCCCGACTCCCGCAGGAGTCCGGGCGGAGCTGTTCTGATGTTGCGGTGGAGCCCGGCTCCTGTAGGAGTCCGGGCGGAGCTGTTCCGATGTCGGCGGCGGAGCCCGGCGACCGTAGGAGTCCGGGCGGAGCTGTTCTGATGTTGCGGAGGAGCCCGGCTCCCGTAGGAGTCCGGGCGAAGCTGTTCTAATGTTGCGGAGGAGCCCGGCTCCTGTAGGAGTCCGGGCGGAGCTGTTCCAATGCCGGCGGCGGAGCCCGGCTCCCGCAGGAGTCTGGGCGGAGCTGTTCTGATGTTGCGGAGGAGCCCGGCTCCCATAGGAGTCCGGGCGGAGCTGTTCTGATGATGCGGCGGAGCCCGGCTCCCGTAGGAGTCCGGGCAGAGCTGTTCCAATGTCGGCGGCAGAGCCCGACTCCCGTAGGAGTCCGAGCGGAGCTGTTCTGATGTTGCGGTGGAGCCCGACTCCCGTAGGTGTCCGGGCGGAGCTGTTCCGATGTCGGTGGTGGAGCCCGGCTCTCGTAGGAGTCCGGGCGGAGCTGTTCTGATGTTGCGAAGGAGCCCGGCTCCTGTAGGAGTTCGGGTGAAGCTGTTCTGATGTTGCGGAGGAGCCCGGCTCTCGTAGGAGTCTGGGCGGAGCTGTTCCGATGCCGGCGTGGAGCCCGACTCCCGCAGGAGTCCGGGCGGAGCTGTTCCGATGCCGGCGGTGGAGCCGACTCCCGCAGGAGTCCGGGCGGAGCTGTTCTGATGTTACGGAGGAGCCCGGCTCCCGTAGGAGTCCGGGCAGAGCTGTGCCGTTGTCGATTCCGTCGAGGGTTTTGGCTGTGGGTATTTTATACCCAACACCAGTCCCCTACTTTCGAGTTTGAATTTCAAGCGAAGGAAGTATTCAGAGAGAAAGATGGGTACAGCCGGAACCGTCCCTTCGAATCCTGCGCACTGCCGCCTCGATACTTTGGCATTAAATGAGCGCGTGCCGGAGTCTTTTCGAATTGGAGTGATACGAGGGGATGCTTCAAAAATCCTGCAGGTACACTGGCCTAGGTACGGTGCAATTATGGTCCTGCCAACCGTCAACCGCTTTTAGCCGTCTGCCAGGGGGAGTGGGACACATGTCGGATGTGGACTGGCCAGGGGGATTCACGATCATTATGGCGCCGGATCCCAGGGTCTATTTAAACCCATCCTCCCCCCTTCAGGCATCCTACTTCATTCCTGAGTTTTCGTTGGTGTCTGTCTTCTCTTCGAGAGCCTGCTCTAGTGAACGTCTTCTCGAGCCGTAGGCGCCTCCCGTTTCTCGTTCCCCAGGTCCCCAGAGCAATATAGGTTAGTGCCAACCTTCTTTTCACCGCCTAGGGGCTTCTCCTCTCTTCATTACTTTTGTGTCTCCTTCTGAGTTAGCCTTCGACGTCTCGTTCCCCTTTCGGTCTGCCTTTTTAGGATACTTTAGGTTCTCCCTCTGAAACTGCTCAAAATATCTTCCGACTCTTCTGCTCCCGTCAGTTCTGGGAGTTCTTCTGCTTCGAACCCCCAAGTCCCTGTCTCTGCGGATGAACACGCGTCCGGGGCAGGGCCTCGCCCGATTTTTGCACCGGGCACCATTCCATGTTCGTCGACTCCGGATGAACTCCTTCTGATAAGGGTTCGGTATGGGGTTCCTCCGGAGTACGACCTGGAGCTACCTGGCCCCTCTGACCGGGCCAGCGCTCCTCCTCCTGGTCGCTTCTGTTTGTATCAGGAGGCGTTCCGTGCCGGACTCCGGCTTCTGCTTCCTGTCTTCGTTGCCGCCTTCTTCCGCTTCTTAGACATTTCTCTCGCCTCCGTGGCCCCGAATTTCTTTAGGTTTTTGATAGGGTTTCTCTCTCTCTGCCACATAGCCGAGGTCCAGCCATCCCTCTCCTTGTTCAGGCATTTTTACACCTTCAAACGCCATCCTTCGGCGAAGGACTGGTGGTACTTCTCCCCCATTTTGGTAAGAAGGGGTTGCTGAAGGGCGCCCCTTCTTCGATTCACAATTGGAAGGAGAAATTTCTCTTTGTCTACTGCCCGACCCTGGAACTGGGCCTGCCCCCTTGGGGGTCTCTGAGGGATTCCGTCCGTCGGGCTCCCAGCCTGGGAGAGGACGACCTCCAGGCCGTCCAGAAGCTTCTAAGTTATCCTGCTCCTTCCCTTCCTAATCTTCTGAAGGAGCAGCTTCTTTTCAACATTGGCCTGAGCCCTCAGGATCCAGCAAGTACTTATCTTTTCTTTTCTTGCCTCCTTCTTCTTCTCTTTACTTTTTCCTTCCCGCTCTTTTCTTTCCCTTTCTTTCTCTCTTCTTTTCTCTTCCTTTCTTTTTTTTTTTTTTTTTGGACTGATCGGTGTCGCTTCTTCTTTCTTTTTTCTTTTTCTCTCTTTTCTTTTTTCTTTTTTCTTTTTTTTTTTTTTTTAGCAATGGACGCCGAAGCCACGCGGATGCTCGCCAAGGGCATGAGAGCTCAGAAGAGGAAGGGCGCGACGGCCTCCGGATCGGCGAAGAGGGCCAGGGCGGAGGAGACGAGCTTGGCTGCACCCGTCCAGGCGACCCTGGCCATCGACATTCCTTCGGATGCCGAGCCAGCGGCCCCCCGGGCCTCCTCAAGGAGCCCGCCGACTGGGGCCCCCGTTCTGGGGGTTCGCCCCACGGAGGTGCCCGCCATGGGGAGAGGAGGAAATTGGTGGCTCGCAGGGCGAGCAGCCACCGAGCTACTGCAGACGAGTCCGTCTGCTCCGAGGGAGGATCAGAGAACCCCTTCAACGACAAGGACCTGATCAGGTGGTTGCTTGATGGCTGCATTCTGTCCGACGTCGTGGAGAGGATCGACCGCACCGATCCCGAGCAGCGGGCTTGGATTCTTTGGGGTCCTTCCTTGAGGTAAGTGGATGTTTATTTGCATGGTCACTCGGCCTTAGTCGTAATTCTCTATCCATCCTTGCAGATTGGGCACCAGCTCTTCGCCTATGTCGAGGCGACGAGCCGCATGAGAAGGGACCTCCTTCAGGCGGAGGAACGCTGCCAGGCCAAGGTTGCTCGCCTCCAAGCGAAGACGGCCGAGGTAGCCGCCCTCCAGGAGGCCCTGGAGAGAGAGGGGCAGTCCCGGGAAGTGGAGAGACAAGCCCGGGAGGAGGAGAGATGAATCTTGGAGGAGTCGGCGAGGAAGGCGGAGGCCGAGGTCACCCATTTGGTCGAGCAGACTCCGGTTCTGGTCTCGGAGGCCAGGGCCCTCGCGGTGGAGGAGTTCAAGGCTTCCACGGAGATGAGAGAACTGAACGTTCAGTTCGGCCAGGAGGCGTTCACCAAGGGGTTCGAGCTCTGTCAAGAAAAGGTGGCCAGCAGATACCCGGACCTCGATCTCGGCTTTCTTGAGGAATCTAAAGACGAGGCCGGCCCTTCGTCCGCCGCCACCGCAGTCGCACCCCCCGCGTCGAGTCCTCCACCTCCTGCCCCTGAGGTCTGAGACCTCCGATCTTGTGCCCTTATTTTGTCCCCATATTTCCTTTCTGTTTGTCTTCAAAATTAATCAATAAAGTCGAATTTCTTGTTGTGGATGGTCTCTCCTTCCCCCTCCTCCTTTCTGTCTTTCTTCTTGTAATGAGTCGGTCTTTGACGCTTGCACCTTCCGATGGCAGTGCCCTGCTGAAGCACTTCCTTGCCCCTGGGGGTCCCGCTGAAGTCAACTATCCAGCGGATGAAAAAGGAGGTCCTCCACCTGACGAAGAAGTTGAAGAAGTCGGAGGGCGAGCTCCGCAAGTTGAGAGAATGTCATTCCGAAGCCGCCGCTGAGGCCGCCCACTTTAGGAGTCTCCAAGTGAAGGCCATCATGGATTACAGCCAGAGGAAGGCAAACTTCACAAAGGAGCTCGAGGAATGTAAGAAAAGCGCCAGCGACCGAACTTGGGCTCAAGAAGCCAGGATCAGCGCCCTTAAGGTGGAGCTGTCAGCTGCGAAGAGGAAGATCGGCCAGCTGGAAGGGAACTCATCCCGGCTCCTGGCACGGGTTGATGATGAACAGAAGTGGTCGCAGAAGATCTCCGACCTCCAGAAGCAGCTTCAAGACGCTGAGATGAGCTATGATGTGCAGCGGGCCAGCTGCGCCGGTAAGTGGAAGAGTACAAAGGAAGATTTTGGAAGGCGGCGGACGAGGTCGTTCGTCTCCAGAGATAGCTGGTTACTAGGGCGCAGCTTAACTCCACCCAAGACACCGAAGAGTTCCAAGCCCTGAGAGGCACCGTCGAAGGGATTTCTGTCTCCCTTGGGGAGAAGACAGCCGAGCTGCAACAAGTGAAGATCCAACTGGCGCTTGAGCGGAAGGCCGTCGCGGACGCAGAGGCAGAGTCCGAAGTTTTGCGGAAGTGGCATCGAGAAGCGGAGGCTGAGAGCCGGCAACTTTGTCAGGCGCTCCAGGATACGCTGCGGAAGAAGGAAGAACTAGAAGAGGCAATGGAGAACCTGAGGCAGTCCTGGTTGAGGGATGGAGGTGACGACCCTAGGTCGGAGGGAGCAGGGCTTCCTTAGAGCTCTTTTGTCTTTATGTAGTTACTTTCTTTTTGTCGTTTTGTCCTTCTTTCCTAGCCGTCCTGGCCCTGTAGTACGTATATCAAAAATGGAAAAAAAATGCTTTGTGTTACCTTGTCCACGTGCAGCACTGATATTGTCGTCTGTTGACCCTTTCTTGTCATTTGGCTTGTTTGACGTAGATGCCGTCGTGGGGGGGGGGCTCTTTCCTTTCATCCGACCTTGTCATGCGGTCGAGTCTCACCACCATTATTAACCCTTGCTGCCGAAGTAGCGGATGGAGCCCGGCTTCCGTAGGAGTCCGGGCGAAGTCTTCCTTGGCGGCGGAACCCGGCTCCCGTAGGAGTCCGGGTGAAGTCTTCCTTGGGTAGGAACCCGGCTCCCGTAGGAGTCCGGGTGAAGTCTTCCTTGGCGGCGGAACCCGGCTCCTGTAGGAGTCCGGGTGAAGTCTTTCTTGGCGTAGGAGCCCGGCTCCCATAGGAGTCCGGGTGAAGTCTTCCTTGGCGGCGGAACCCGGCTCCCGTAGGAGTCCGGGTGAAGTCTTCCTTGGCGTAGGAACCCGGCTCCCGTAGGAGTCCGGGTGAAGTCTTTCTTGGCGTAGGAGCCTAGCTCCCGTAGGAGTCCGGGTGAAGTCTTCCTTGACGTAGGAACCCGGCTCCCGTAGGAGTCTGGGTGAAGTCTTCCTTGGCGGCGAAACCCGGCTCCCGTAGGAGTCCGGGTGAAGTCTTCCTTGGCGTAGGAACCCGGCTCCCGTAGGAGTCTGGGTGAAGTCTTTCTTGGCATAGGAGCCCGACTCCCGTAGGAGTCCGGGTGAAGTCTTCCTTGGCGGCGGAACCAGCTCCCGTAGGAGTTCGGGTGAAGTCTTCCTTGGCGTAGGAACCCGGCTCCCGTAGGAGTCCGGGTGAAGTCTTCCTTGGCGGCGGAACCCGCTCCCGTAGGAGTCGGACCTTCCATTTTGCTCGAGCCGGTGCGAGGTTCTCCTCTCGTTACCAGCCTGGCTTGTGGGGGCGCGTTAGGGCGCTGTAAGGCCTCTCCCCCCTCCGATCTAAAAGAATCGGGCCTTCAACTTTGCTCATGTCAGGATGAGGTTCTCCTCCTGTTCCTGACATGGCTGTGGGGGCACATTAGGGCGTTGCAAGGCCTCTCCCCCATCCGGTCTAAAAGAACCGGGCCTTTGACTTTGCTCAAGTTAGGGCGAGGTTTTCCTCCTATCCCTAACAGGGCTGTGGGGGCACATTAGGGCGTTGTAAGGCCTCTCCCCCCATCTGGTCTAAAAGAATCGGGCCTTTGACTTTGCTCAAGTTAGGGTGAGGTTTTCCTCCTGTCCCTAACAAGGCTGTGGGGGCACATTAGGGCGTTGTGAGGCCTCTCCCCCCATCCGGTCTAAAAGAACCGAGCCTTTGACCTTGCTCATGTCAGGACGAGGTTCTCCTCCTGTTCCTGACATGGCTGTGTTTTTGGAGGGATCATATCCAGTCATAATACATCCACGCTAGGTGGGAGGAGCATGTTAGCTAAAAAGAAAAGTAGATTCAAGGCGAAATAGTAAGTGATACATTTACAGTTTTCCCGCTCCTCCTTGAGGCCCTCCGGTGATGGAGTCGATGGTCCCGATGGGAGGCCGATCCCCGGGCTGCTCCTCCCTTTTCTGCAGTTCCGGCGGTGGGAGTGCTCTTGGCCGGTCTCCTCTACCCTCAGGCCTACGGCGGACGAATCTGTCGAGTCGACCTCGCCGGATGAGCTCCTCGATCTCGTCCTAGAGCTGGATGCATTCCTTCGTGTCGTGGCCGTGGTCACGATGGTAGAGGCAGAACTTGTTGGGGTTGCGCTTCCCGGGGTGTGTGCGCATCCTCTCCGGCCTAGGGAGCTGCTCCCTAACCTCCATCAGCACCTGGGCCTTCGAGGCGTTGAGGGGGGCATAGTTGCGGAATTTCCCTGGTGGGGAGCCCCATCGAAACCTGCTGTCCGGGCTCCTCTGCCTGCATGCCCGGGGTGGAGTATGGGCGCGCTTATGTCCAGGAGGGGATCGAGAGCGAGGCCGGGCTTCGTTTGGCCTCTTCTCAACTGCGGGCTTACTAGAATCTCCCGCCTGACGCTCCCTTGCTGTCTCTTCATCCTTCATTTTGAAGGCTTCTTCCGCTCGGCGTATCCTTCAGCCCGAGCCAGTAGATCAGCAAAATCCCTGGGGTACTTCTTCTCCAGAGAGTACAAAAGATCATTCTTCTGGAGGCCACCTTTCAGGGCGGCCATGGCAACTGACTGGTCCAAGTTCTGGACCTCCAACGCCGCGATGTTGAAGCGGTTGACGTAGGCCCGTATGGACTCCCCCTCCCTCTGCTTGATGTTGATGAGGGACTCCGAACCCTTCCGGGGATGCCGGCTGCTGACAAAATGGGCCACAAATTGGTGGCTCATTTGATCGAAGGAAAATATGGTACCCGGCTTCAGAGCCGAGTACCAGTTCCTTGCTGCTCCCTTCAAAGTAGACGGGAAAGCCCGGCACAAGATGGCGTCAGGAGCGCCGTGAAGCAGCATCATCGTTCGGAAGGCCTCCGGATGATCAACCGGGTCCGACGTCCCGTCGTAGCTTTCGAACTGGGGAAGCTTGAAGTTCGGCGGGATCGGTTCCTGCATAATCATTTGGGAGAAGGGAGGGTCAGTGCAAATATCCTCACCATAAGCGGGAGGCGCGTGGCGGAGTTCTTCGATCCGTCGGTTCATCTCCTGGAGCCTCCGGTCCAGGAAATCCTCTCGACTTCGAGTCTCGAGGGTCCTTTGGCAGAACGGGGGTAGGGATCTTCCAGGGGTGGAGTCGTGATCCGACTGAGGGCTCTCTACCCTCGGATTTGCCTTCCCGAGAAGGACGGGACGGCTGGCCCAGGTGGCCCGCCCCACCGTCGGGTTCTGGCATTCCGGAGACACCCCCTCCGGATGCGCCGACGCCTGTGGTTGCTGCTGCTGCATCGCCTGTACGGCTTCGACGAGGCCCTTGACCTGCTGCGCCAGCAAGTCAAATTGCTCTGTGCCGACCGCCGCCACCGGAGGGGGAGGAGGAGGAGGCTGAGAAACTAGAGGGGAGGCCGGAGCCTGAGATCTGGCCGCTGAGGCCGTAGACCGCCGGGTGGACGCCTTGCGCAGAGGCATCGAGTGCTGATCTCGCGGGGGAAGACTAGGAGTGGGTGACGGAGAGACGGTCGGAGACGACTCCGTTGAACACTCCTTCAAGAACAAGGGTGCTGCGAAGACACAGCCCTTCCTCTAGCGCCAATCCTGTTGGTGCAAAAATCTGTCTGCGCTGGAGAAGCTGGAGTCGGGGAAGCCGCCGCTGGAACCTGTAAGGGAAGTCTGAACCGGAGGTGGGGTTGCTCCGGCAAGACCCTCCGACGCTCAAGTCAGTTCTCTGCCTCAACAAGAATGGAGTGCTCGAACGGAGAATTTAGCAGAGTTTTGAGATAAGAAAATGAGCTTAGAGAATAACGTATCTGAGTCCCCCTTTTTATAGGCGGAGGGGGCAACGGATTGATGGCGACACCTGTAACCGTCTGGTCGTGGGCCACCCATGGTCAGGGGAATTTATTGCGAGAGGTAGTGGAGTGGGATCGTGGCCATCACCGCAGCTCGCCACGTGGAATCAGTTGCAGGGAGTGGAGCAGCGCCCGTTGTCGTGACTTGCCAGCGGATGGGAGAATCGCCCGGTATCCGTCGTAGGAGGTGGAGCAGGTTCGTGGCCGTTATCATGGCCTGCCAGGGGGTGGTGGAGCTGTGCGGAATCCGCTGCAGGAAGTGGAGCAGGGCGGTGACGGTTACTGCGGCTTGTCAGGGAATGATGGAGCTGTGCGGAATCCGTCACAGGAAGTGGAGCAGGGTCGTGGCCGTTTTGGTGGCTTGCCAGGGGGTGCGGATCTGTTGATTGAAGCTCGACGATGGTAGGAGCCCAGCCTCTGTAGAGGTTCGGGAGAGGTCCTCCTGGCGGCTGGGGCCGTGGGCAGAGCCTGACTTCCGTGGGAGTCCGGGCGGAGCCGTGCTGCAGGGGATGTCGGAAGCGGAGCCCGGCTCTTGTAGGAGTTCGGGCGGAGCTACTCTGTAGCTGATGTCGGAGGCGGAGCCCGACTCCCATGGGAGTCCGGGTGGAGCCCTCTCGGAGCTGAAGTTGCGGGCGGAACCCGGCTCCCGTGGGAGTCCGGGCGGAGTCCTCTGCAATCAAAGTTAGGGGTGAAGTCCGGCTCCCGTAGGAGTCTGGACGGAGCTTACTAGCAGTCAAAGTTAGAGGTGAAGTCCGGCTCCCGTAGGAGTCCGGGCGGAGCTGTTCCGATGTCGGCGGCGGAGCCCGACTCCCGTAGGAGTCCGGGCGGAGCTGTTCCGATGTCGGCGATGGAGCCCGGCTCTCGTAGGAGTCCGGGCGGAGCTGTTCCAATGTTGCGGCGGAGCCCGGCTCCCGTAGGAGTCCGGGCGGAGCTGTTCCGATGTCGGCGGCGGAGCCTGGCTCCCGCAGGAGTCCGGGCGAAGCTGTTCTGATGTTGCGATGGAGCCCGGCTCCCGTAGGAGTCCGGGCGGAGCTATTCCGATTCGGCGGCGGAGCCCGGCTCCCGTAGGAGTCCGGGCGGAGCTGTTCTGATGTTGCGGAGGAGCCCGGCTCTCGTAGGAGTCCGGGCGAAGCTGTTCTGATGTTGCGGAAGAGCCCGGCTCCCGTAGGAGTCCGGGCGGAGCTGTTTCGATGCCGGTGGCGGAGCCCGGCTCCCGCAGGAGTCTGGGCGGAGCTGTTCTGATGTTGCGGAGGAGCCCGGCTCCCGTAGGAGTCCGGGCGGAGATGTTCTGATGTTGCGGCGGAGTCCGGCTCCCGTAGGAGTCCGGGCGGAGCTGTTCTGATGTTGCGGTGGAGCCTGGCTCCCGTAGGAGTCCGGGCGGAGCTGTTTCGATGTCGACGGTGGAGCTCGGCTCCCGTAGGAGTCCGGGCGGAGCTGTTCTGATGTTGCGGAGGAGCCCGGCTCCCGTAGGAGTCCGGGCGAAGCTGTTCTGATGTTGCGAAGGAGCCCGGCTCCCGTAGGAGTCTGGGCGGAGCTGTTCTGACGCCGGCAGTGGAGCCCGGCTCCCGCAGGAGTCCGGGCGAAGCTGTTCTGATGTTGCGGAGGAGCCCGGCTCCCGTAGGAGTCCGGGCGGAGCTGTGCCGTTGTCGATTCCACCGAGGGTTTCGGCTGTGGGTATTTTATACCCAACAAAAATTTTAGGAGAGAAACTTTGGGGTGTGAGGAAGGCTTCTGCACATGGTGAAGGTCCAAAACCTTTCGAGAGAAAAAGAAAGAAAAGAGAGAAAATTGAGCGCAGGGTTTTTGGTGTGTATCCTAAGGTTTCTACCTAGGGTTCGAGAAGTGAGATTGGTGTGCCACGAGTGTCGTGAGTCCACCAACTTTTAGGGAGAGATCCATCAGCCTCTCAAGCAACTGTGCAGATGATCCAGAGCATCTGAGAAGTCGGCACACATCGATCGAAGGAGTTCGATCAACATCTATCATCAAAAGGGTGAAATCACGAACTAGCATTCGTGAGGAGCTGATCAGACGGGAGCTTCGTGTGGACGATCGGCAAGGCCAAACATTTGTGTGGCTGCGATGTGATGATCAGAGCCCCCCGACGGTGATCAGATTGCAGTGATCGACTACCCACAAAAGGTGATGTGTTCTGAACACAGTACTGTAAAACGTTTACTGATTCAAATTTGAATTTCAAATTTAAATGCATGCTGTTGTATCATATTTAGATCCTAGTGTAGAGTTAATTAGTATTAATTAATGAGATTAATTAATAATTTCACTGTAAAATAGTAATTTTGAAAAGTTTTAAAATTACCATTTTGCCCCTGCACTAAATTTTGCTTCATGACCTCTATAGCAACTTTTGTTCCATTGTCGATCTAAAGAATCATGTCACCTTCTCTTAATCTTCTACTTTCTATTAGACCCTGCATTGAGGTATATATATGAGCACTCGAGCCAGAGTTTAACACCCAACTAGAAGTAGAAAAAATCATAAGATTAGATTCAATTACGAGCATACCTTCGGAAGGTTTATCATCTTTTTTGATCTTTAGACTCTCTAGATATAGTGGATAGTTCCTCCTCTAGTGGCTTTCAGCATCATAATGGAAACACTTTCCCTTTACTTCGGCCTTCTTGGAAACTTTCTTCTTTGGCCTGTTCTCCTTCTTCTACTTCTTAGCAGATTTAGCCTTCTTCTTCTCGATAGACTTTCTCTTGAAAGAAGTCCACTCCATAATGAGAACAGTGCCCTTTGAACTCTTCAAGGTTCCTTCCGTAGTGACCAACATGTTGATCAATTTGAGAAAAGTGCAATCGAGTTTGTTCATATGAAAATTTACAATAAATTGACTATATGAACTCGTAAGGGATTGAAGGATCAGATCCATCTGTAATTCCTTTTGCATATCTAACTCGAGCTTCTCAAGCTCCTCAATGTCCTTGATCACTGTCATATAGTGCTCATGGACCGACTGTCCTTCACGTATCTTCAAGTTGAAGAGTCTCTTAGACACTTTGAAGTGCGCAATATGGCTCTGCTCACTATACAACTCTTGCAGGTGAGTGATCATAGCCCTGACAGTGGGTATATGCTCATGCTGGCTTTACAATTCGTTTGACATAGAAGCCAGTATATAGCACTTGATCCGACTGTCTTCATCCATCTACTTCTCAAAAGCAGCTCTTTGCTCAGTAGTAGGATGGTTTGGTAATACTATGGGTTTCTGATCGAGTACATGACCTAATTTTTTTAAGATCAGGACAATTCTGAGGTTTCTGAGCCAGTCTTTGTAATTTGTATCAGTCAAATGATTAGTTCAAGGATGCGGGCTAGAGGGTTTGAGAATGACATTGTTTAACTGTGAGAGTAGAGATTCAAGTTAGACTTTTATACTTAATATTATATTTACTTCTAGAGACTTTAAGATGCAAATAATGACTCCCACTAATTTTGCAAATCCCTCCACTCTGCGAGAAGGAAATGAAAATCCTAACGTGATAAAGGATTCCTAGTGGGTGCTGCAGTCCCACAAATATCATGCACCTCACCTAACAGTTATTGGTAACATGCACATCGATGCATAGGCAACTCTTCATCCAGATGCTTCTCTAAGGATGTTGCAGCGACTTGATCTCTAAGTCATATGGGCTCACCTAACAGTTATTGCCCACACTCCTTAGTTAAGCTCAATCCATCATTCACAAGTAGGTGCAAGGCCATTATTGGGTCCCTTACTTAATAGTTATTGGACCCAACTTCATCTTTATCCTGGAGCAACTCTTTGCTAATAGAGTGGTTGCATATTTTCAATGCAACTGAACCATTATGAGCAGTCGAGAACAATCAACGCCAGTAGCACGCTCGCACATCTACAATGGTGGAAGACCTATGGACTTAATATTAGTGAAAAAGTTTAAGTTTAGGTCTCATCTAATCAGTCATCATATGACCGATCTAATTGACAGGGGCTAAACCAAACTACTAAGCAACCTTATTCAAGATCCAATCTTCCAAATTGGTCAGGTAAGTAGAGATCGGTGGGGGTCCCTCCATTCTTTCCTTAGATATCAATAAATTGATCAGGTAAGTGAATGGAACCAATTAAATAATTACTTCTTAATTACTTGCCCTAAACATCAATAGGTCAATTGGTCCAAATAGATTAGCTCAAGCGAATCAGACTCAAAACATCGAGATAAATTAGGTCCTTAGGTTAATCGATTCTACATATGGGACTTAATCGATTCGATCAACAATAATTACGTGATCATTTAACTTAATTGATCTGATCCAAATCAATACTTGACTCAGTTCGATCAATTACTTAATCAAATTAAACCCATATGACTCAAATTAAAAACCTTAGATGCAATCCTATCACATGACCTAATTTTTGATTTTTCCATAATCAAAACCCTCATGCACAAATATAAATTTTAAATTTCAAAATTAAATTTTAGATCTAAATTTTTTATATAAAAATAAATTTTTAAATCATAAAAATAATTTTCAGATTTAACATACAAACATATATCTCATATATGCATGTAAAATTCAGATCTAAATAAAATTCAGATCAACAATATGATTTCAAAAATGTCAAATACTAACCATGGATCATATTAAAAGTAATTTTATAATCTAAATATATAATCATATATCTCATACATGAATCATGAATCAGATCATATAAAATTTTAGGTTTATGCATGCATCTACATATCATGTAAACATGAACTAGAAATCATTCTAAATCAAAATTCAGATCTATGTATACTTTCACATATCAATTATATGTTCTCAAATTAAATTTAAAATTAAATTTTAGATTCAAAAAATTCATCTATACATCTCATGTATCAAGCAAAAATCAAGTTTTGAAACTCCTTTCAAAACATGTATGACAATTTCATGCATATGAAACTTGTGGCTTTGATACCACTGTTGGAATTCGTGTGTTGGGATATGCATGTATGTTTCAAATTTATTTTTTTAAAATACTGTAATAGAAGAGAGGATTAAAATATCTTTTAATTTATATGATGCATGCATAAAAATACAAACCACAAGGATCTAGTTCATAACCTTTTTCAAAATATAGATGTCAATTTTCAGCACATGAAATCCGTGGCTTTGATACCATTGTTGGATTTTGAGGTTTGGGGCATGCATATATATTTTAAAATTTTATTTTCTAAATACCATAGTAGAATATAAGACTAAAATACTTTTAATATAAATTGTTGGGTATAAAATACCCACAGCCGAAACCCCCAGCGGAATCGACGACGGAATAGAACAGCTCCGCCCGGGCTCCTACGGGAGCCGGGCTCCACCACCGACATCGACAACAGCTCGGCTCCGCCCGGACTCCTACGGGAGCCGGGCTCCGCCTTCGACTTCGAGCAGCACGGCTCCGCCCGGACTCCTACGGGAGCCGGGCTCCGCCTTCAATATCAACAGCAGAGCAGCTCCGCCCAGACTCCTACGGGAGCCGGGCTCCACCTTCGACACCAACAGCGACTCGGCTCCGCCCGGACTCCTACGGGAGCCAGGCTCCGCCTTCGACATCAACAGCAGAACGGCTCCGCCCGGACTCCTACAGGAGCCGGGCTCCGCCTTCGACATCAACAGCAGAATGGCTCCGCCCAGACTCCTACGGGAGCCGGGCTCCACCTTCGACTTCGAGCAGCACGGCTCCGCCCGGACTCCTACGGGAGTCGGGCTCCGCCTTCGATATCAATAGCAACTCGGCTCTGCCCGGACTCCTACGGGAGTCGGGCTCCGCCTTCGGTATCAGCTGCTGGTAAGCTTCGTCCGGACTCCTACGGGAGCCGGACTTCATCTTTAATTTTGATTGCAGAGTGCTCCGCCCGGACTCCTATGGAGCCGGGTTTCGCTTTCAGTATCCACTGCAGGTAAGCTCCGTCCGGACTCCTACGGGAGCCGGACTCCACTCACGACCCCAACCGAAAGGAGGACCCCTCCCGGACTTCTATAGAGGCCGGACTCCGACCGCTGTCGAGCCTCGATCAACAGATCCGGCCCCCTGGCAGATCACAATAACAACCATGATCCTGTTCCACTTCCTGTAGCGGATTCCGCACGGCTCCATCACCCCCTACGGTGGACCCATTACTCTCTGACAGGCTGTGTCAACGGCCACGACTCTGCTCCGCTCCCTGCGGCAGGTGCTGCACGATCCCACTACTCGCTGACAACTAGCGGCAACGGATGCCGCTCCACTACCTGCAACAGGCCCTACGTGGCAGGCTACGACAATAGCCACGGGTCTACCCCACTACCCTTCGCAATAAATTCCCTGACCATGGGCGTTCCACTACCAGACGGTTACAAATGTCGCCATCAATCCGTTGCCTCCTCCGCCTATAAAAGGGGACCCAGATACGTTATTCTCTAAGCTCATTTCTTATCTCAAAACTCTGCTAAATTCTCTGTTCGAGCACTCCATTCTTGTTGAGGCAGAGAACTGACTTGAGCGTCGGAGGGTCTTGCCAGAGCAACCCCACCTCCGGTTTAGACTTCCCTTGCAGGTCCCGGCGGCGACCGCGGCTTCCCCGACTCCAGCTTCTCCGACGCAAGCAGATTTTTGCACCAACAGGATTGGTGCTAGAAGAAGGGGCGTGTGTCTTCGCAGCACCCTTGTTCTTGAAGGAGCGCTCAACGGACCCGCTTTCGGCCATCTTTTCCGACGCCCAATCCTCCTTCCCCCATCTGATGCCCTCTCACGAGGTCTCTGCACAATTACCTCCGGCTATGGTCGTCGATAAAGGGTGGCCGGATGACCAGTCTCCGTCGGATTCCGTCAATGTCATCTCGGGGGAATCCCAGCAGGAGGCAATCAGCACATCAGCTGCATCCCTCAAGCAAAAAAAGTTGAAGAACCCATAGCCTTCACTGAAGAAGATGCCCAGGGAGTCCAATTCCCTCATAACGATGCGGTCGTAGTTTCCCTGAACATAGCAAATTACGACGTCCGTCGCATTCTCGTCGACAATGGGAGTTCGGCCGACATCTTGTTCTACAATGCCTTTTCAAGAATGGCCACTCTTGGCGGTCATCTAAGGCCGATTTGCTCCCCCTTAATAGGGTTTACCGGTGATGCCATTCCGACGGAAGGAATGATAGCTCTAACTGTGACCGCGGGTCAGCATCCAAAGCAGTCCAGAGCCCTGGTAAATTTCTTGGTGGTAAAGACGCCATCTGCCTACAATGCAATTCTTGGCCGACTCGACCTCAATGCCCTCAGAGCTGTTTGTTGCCCAGATATGCAACCCAAGAGGGGGGGGGGGTGAATTGGGTTTTTAAAAATTTTAAGCTTAACTAATTACTTATGAAAAGTATTTGTTAAAAGCTTGATGAATGAGAAGAAAGACTTTAATTCAAGATTAATTACCTAAAGCCAGAATGCAAAGATATAATAAAGAAATAAAGAGAAACAATAAAGTACACCACAAACACAAGGATTTATAGTGGTTCAGTGCCAACCTTGCACCTACATCCACTCCCCAAGCTCCTACTTGGAAATTCTAATCCACTATACTTGTATTCAACCTGAATACAAACGTCGAAAACTCCGACACTAGCTATCCCAAGCTAGTCCACTTATTTTCGGATACAAGCCAACCCAAAATACTCCGATTTTAGATTCGGATCAACCTTCCCTTGTTTTGGAAACCCTCCAAAAATAAGAACAATTACTTACAAAGAGTAAGACAGTTTAGAGCACAAATAAGTATAGGAATAGCTCCTTAAATGAGCGAATATAACAATAAAAATACTTTACTCAAATGAAGAATCCCCTTTTTGGATTTCCTCAAGGTGGATGAAGAGTTGAAAGAACGCTTGAGGAGAAAGTGAACTTTGATTGAAGACTTCTTGAAGGCTTTGAAAGAGCTCTTGATCAAGGTTGAAAAATTTGCTTGAAAAACCCTCTCTTTGAATGCTCTTGAATGCCCTTTTGAACGCTCTTGCTTTTCTCTTTCACAATCTCTCGTGTATATTGTAGATTCCTTGTCTCTCTCATATAGATTATGGATCCCCTTTCTTTTTCTCTCGTGTATTTCGTTGATCTTCTTTTTCTTTCACCTTTTGAAACCTTTTATAGCCTTAAGAAATAAGGAAAATATTTTAGACAGAAAAAGAGCCGTTAGAGCATTTTAAGGGAGCATAAAAGGCAATTAAAACGGGCAAAAAACTAGCCGTTGCGGATAATTTCCATCGCAGGGGTCGACTCATGAGTCGACTCATGCTTCAGGAGTCGACTTCTATTGCAACAGCCAGAACTGTGGTTTCTGAATTTTTTTGGCCCAAATCAGCAGAGGTCGACTCATGAGTCGACTCATGCCTTGTGGGTCGACTCATGAGTCGACTCACAGGTCGTGCCAAGCCAAAAATCCAGCATGCCAAGGGAAATTTTTGCGTGCCAATCAGCTCATTGTGCCATGAGTTGACTCATGAGTCGACTCATGCACTTCAAACATTCATAACTTCAAAAATATAAGTCCAAAAATAATAAATTTTCATCAATAGATTACAAATCATTAGTTCTACCAAATGATACTATCAAATCAGGGTTTTAGTAAAATTACAATTTTGCTCCTGAAGAGCATAAAGACTTTTTCAAATAAAAATATTTGTATCCCTTCAATCTGCTTTGTAATCATCAAAATCAATCTAGGAGCAACAATCTCCCCCTTTTTGATGATGACAAAACACTTGAACAAAAATATTTATGTGAATGCATTATAGATTTATAAGCTTGAAAAGAGTATTATTCTTTTGGCATTTGATATAAATGGTCATATGCAAGAATAGTTCGCCCATTTGCTTAAAGATTTGAAGATATGCTCATTGGATTATGTGATTTTGGTGATAGAACAGAAAACTTGTTTTTGTTATCAGAGCAAGCTGTATTTTGAAAATTTGCTCATTCTCATTTGATTTTAGTTTTAGCATCAGAGCAAAAAAAATACTTATGTGCTTTAATTGCTTTTGATATAAAAAATAATTATGTGTGCCAAAGCATGTTTAAGAGTTGATTTGAAAAGTATATTAGATCATTTTGAATTTAAGATGTATCAGAGCAAGAGAAAAAATAAATTTTGCAATGTATCGGAGCAAGAAAAATAATTTTACAATGTTATCAAAAAAAATTTTACAATGTATCAGAGCAAGTGTATCAGAGCAAGTTAAAAAAAAATTTAAGATGTATCAGAGTAAGTTAAATTTCTTAAGATGTATCAAGGTAAATAAAATTTCAAAAGATGTATCAGAGTAAGTTAAATTTCTTAAGATGTATCAAGGTAAATAAAATTTTAAAAGATGTATCAGAGCAAGTTAGAATTTTGAAGTAAATCAGAGCATATTTAAATTTTTAAAGCAAATCAGAGCATATGTAAAGAAATAATTTAAAAGTTACTTATTCGCATTGTATTGTACTTTTGATATTGTTATTCATTAATTTCTCATAATTTGTAGTTTTGCTTTTGATGGGTTGCTTTTTCTTTAAATGCTCATAATTTATGGTTTTTCTTTAATTTTCTTTTTCTTTAATTTCTCACCCTTTTTGACATCATCAAACATGGTTAACTCCTCTTTTTTTTTTTTTGAAACAATTTTTTAATTTTTCCCCTTTAGAGTTTATCACAGATGTTTGCTCCCCCTTAATACAGCAATTATTAACAGCAAACAACAACAAAGAGAAGACAATATTTCAACAAGGAGAATATATATAACCAAAATATGATCGACATCATTACAAAAGGTAGAAATATAAGTAAAAGATGATACCATAAAACCATAATTGTTTCATTATATAGTTCATAATAGTCAACCAGCTAATTGTCAATACATGGCCCCAAAATACAGATCCTAAAACAAGACACTAACACCTAGGATCTAGTAATGATCAAGACAAGTCATGGATCGGAGTCATCAGATATGGTATGAGAAGCTGATGGATCTCGATCAGAAGTGCGTCCTCTACCCCGTCTGCCTTTGGCACGAGCAGGAGAGTGAGAAGAACTGGGAGGCTGAGTATGCTGAGAGGCTAAGGACTGAACAGAAAGGGTGAGTCTGATGGAATCAAGTATGTTCAGTGCTCTGGAAACAGATTGAAGTAGAGCAGTGAACTGAGTGGATGCATGCTCACTCGATCCTCGGATCTCTCTCCTCAGTAACTCATATCCACCTCCAGTGCTTCTCTGAGCCTGCCAGCCTCTGCAGTGAGGTCTGTGACCTCAATAGTGGACTCCTGTGGCTGAGGATGGGCCAAAGCAAGGACTTGCCCCTGCAAGTCAAGAACTCTGCCAGTCAGTCTCCAGACAGTGTCCTCAAGCTGCTGAATCCGGATGGACTGATCTGATATCATCTGAAACACAGTGGATATGTGGGGAGTCATGGTCTGATCAGAAGAAGTGGCTCTTGGTGCAAAAGTAGTACTGCTCCACTGACTAGATAGCAAAGAAGCCACACGCTGTGATATCTGCTCGATCTGATCGTCAGCCAGTCTGAACTCTGATTGAGGTCTCTGCTCTCTGGCTGATACACTGGTGTGGGCATCCTAGTAAACTCTGAAGGGCCAGCCTCTGTATCAGGAATGAACTGGATATTTGGTGATGCTGTCCTGAAGTCATGGACAGGAGATGATGGACCTTCTTTTCTGCTCTGCCTTCAGTTCTGTCTTCAACTCTATCTTTAGCTCTTTCCCCAGCTCTTTCCTCAGCTCTCTCCTCAGATCCCTTGATCCAACCACCATCAGTCTTTGTAAATCCCATTCGGTGCAGGCTGTGTTGGTTGAAAGTGTCCACATGAGAGAGCTTAGTAGATGCCTCCCCCTCACAGCTAACTCCAAACCTCCTAAATACTCGAGTAAGGGCCATACCAAAAGGCAAGTGTGCCTTGGATCTGTTCAAAGTCTCTCTCATGGCCTCTATCATAAGTGCAGGGAGGTTCAGGGGGGTCTGAGTGATGACATGAAACATGATACATACATCTCTGCTGGAAAGTAAATCATGCCTACCACTCCTAGGAAAGAAGAGCTTCGTTACCATCTGATGCAGGATCCTCATCTCAATGGACAAAATCTTTGCTTCCAATTTATTTAAACTCCCTGAATAAGTTTCTCCTAGAATAACTCTGATCCCCTCTTCTTTTACTGAGAGTTCTATATAAGAGTAACCCTCACTAGGCAAATGAAGTATTTCTCCCAATATACTAGGATCCAAATAAATATCAATACCCTTGACTGTTGAAGTCACTGACCCATTTCCATAATGTAGATTCTGATAGAATTCTCTAACTAGGTCAACATAGGTGACTTCCTTAAGGGAGCAGTAGAAATCCCATCCTTGGTTTTTAATCTTAGTTGCAAATGTAAAACCCTCTTTTTCAAAGAACCAAAATCTATATTCTTCCCGGTTTCAACTTTTCTATCAGAAAGAGGATTCTTACTGGGGCTTAGGAAGGATTGAGGGGGACCTTGAGCAGATACTGAAGCTGGAGTGGAAGCAGTGGAAGACTGACCAGCTTGCCTTTTCTTTCGGACAATTTCTTCAGGCTCACGGACTGACTTTCTTCTTTGGGAAGCTTCATCTTCGGAGCCATATTCACTACAGTAGCAGGCAAGGAGACTTGGAGGAACAAGTGAATGAGTGGAGGAGGGATCACAAGAGAGTGAAGAGGGATTTTGATGGAGAAAAGAGGTGGATTTGGGAAGAACGGTGGAGTGCTAGGGCACGCTCCAACCGTGCCAAACAATGAGAGAAAGCACAAAAATCCCTTTCCAAGGTGGCGATTTTTGGTGGAGAGGAGGAGGGAGAAGTGCCTCGAGCTAGATCCTTGGATTTGGAGCAAAAGGAAGTGGGGAGGATGGCTTTTGGAGGGAAGAAGATGACCGGATGGGTCGGCTCACGAACAGCAACTCATATAAAAACAATGAGCCCGTGGGAAGTTTGAGGAAATAAAAGTTTGCCATTGAGTCGACTCATGGGGGTCGACTCATGAAGTTCAAAAATTCAGAAAAAATGTGAATAAATTCCAAAAAATTTAAATTTTGGGAGAAGGAGTTTTGCTCAAAGATAAGTTTTTAGAATGATAAACTTGAGCTTTTGGAACCAGGATAGATATTGAAAATTGAGCTCTAAGAATTTTTGACATCAATTCTTGGAAATTGAGAAAAATTTAGGCATATGGATCTAGAATTCCTAGATTTCTCCTAATTTCACAGAATTTATCCTCACTAAGGGCCTTTGTAAAGATATCAGCTAATTGATTTTCAGTGCAAATATATTCAAGAATTATATTTTTGTTTTGAACATGTTCTCTTATAAAATGATGTCTTATTTCAATATGTTTGGATCTTGAGTGTTGAATTGGATTTTTAGATAGATTTATGGCACTTGTGTTATCACATCTTATTGGTGTTTCATTAAGTTTGATTCCAAATCTTCGAGTTGTTGCTTAATCCACAAGATTTGAGCACAACAACTTCCGGCTGTAATGTATTCGGCCTCAGCCGTAGACAGTGCCACCGAATTTTGTTTCTTGCTAAACCATGAGATTAGGTTAACTCCAAGAAATTGGCAAGTTCCACTTGTGCTTTTTCTATCTAATTTACATCCAGCAAAATCAGCATCTGAATATCCTAATAATTCAATTTGTGAGTCCTTAGAGTACCATAACCCTAGAGTTTGAGTACCATTTAAGTATCTAAGGATTCTTTTAACAGCATTCAAATGAGATTCTTTAGGATTAGATTAATATCTAGCACATAAACAAACACTAAACATGATATCAGGCCTACTTGCAGTTAAATATAATAATGAGCCAATCATACCTCTATAGTATTTTAAGTCTACACTTTTACCTTCATCATCCTTGTCAAGCTTACATGAGGGACTCATTGGTGTGCCAATTGGTTTGCAGTTCTCCATTCCAAATCTTTTGAGTAGTTCCTTGGTGTACTTGCTTTGGGTGGTGGAGATTCCCTCTTTTGATTGTTTGATTTGGAGTCCGAGGAAGAAGGTGAGTTCTCCCATCATGCTCATCTCGAACTCCCCTTGCATAAGCTTAGCAAAGTCTTGACAAAGGGATTCATTAGTAGACCCAAAAATTATGTCATCAACATAAATTTGTATAACTAGCATATCATTTTGATTTCTTTTAATAAAGAGGGTTGTATCTACATTACCTCTTGAAAAACTATTTTTTAGTAGAAATTTGCTTAGCCTATCATACCATGCTCTAGGTGCTTGTTTTAATCCATATAAAGCTTTATTTAATCTAAAGACATGATTAGGAAAAGCATGATTTTCAAATCTAGGGGGTTGTTCTACATATACTTCTTCAGCAATATATCCATTTAAAAATGCACTTTTAACATCCATTTGAAATAATTTGAATTTCATAAAGCAAGCATATGCAAGTAGAAGTCTAATAGCTTCTAATCTAGCAACAGGTGCAAAGGTTTCATCAAAATCAATTCCTTCTTCTTGATTATATCCCTTAGCAACCAGTCTTGCTTTATTTCTAATTACATTTCCATGCTCATCTAATTTGTTTCTAAAGACCCATTTTGTGCCAATTATTGAATGATTTTTAGGTCTTGATACTAAGGTCCAAACATTATTTCTTTCAAATTGATTAAGTTCCTCTTGCATTGCATTAATCCAATTATGATCATTTTCAGCTTCTTCAAAAGTTTTAGGTTCAAGATGAGATACAAAAGCACAATGATTAACGACATCTCTAAGTGAAGAATGGGTTTTTACCCCATGCATAGGATCACCAATAATTAACTCCTTAGGGTGGTTGTGAACATACCTCCACTCCTTGGATAGGTCATTTGTACCTTGAGGTTGTTCTTGAGTTTCTTCACCTCTCTCATCTTGTTTGTCTTCTTGATCCTTGTCTTCTGGAGTTGCTGAATCTTTCAGAGTGATCTCCTTCATACCTTCTATTAGTGGATCTGCATCATCAACACCCTCATTCTTCCTTGAAGGAAGATCGTTAGATTCATCAAAAACAATATGTATGGACTCCTCAACTACTAAAGTTCTTTTGTTGAAAACTCTAAATGCTTTACTAGTGGAGGAGTATCCTAGAAAGATTGCTTCATCTGATTTTGCATCAAATTTATCAAGTTTTTCTTTGCTATTATTTAATACAAAACATCGGCAACCAAAAATATGAAAATATGCAATATTTGGTTTTCTTCCTTTCCAAAGTTCATAGGGGGTTTTCTTTAAAAATTGTCTAATCAAAGCACGATGTAAAATGTAACATGCTGTGTTAATTGCTTCTGCCCAAAAATATCTTGGAAGGTTGCTTTCACAAAGCATGGTACGGGCCATTTCTTCTAAGGTTCTTTTTTCCTTTCAACTATCCCATTCTGTTGGGGTGTCCTAGGAGCAGAGAAGTTATGGCCAATTCCATTTTCATCACAAAAATTTTCAAAGTCTTGATTTTCAAATTCAGTTCCATGATCACTTTTAATATTTTGAATTGAAAACCCTTTTTCATTAGTGACTTTTCGATGAAATTTAGTGAAAATCTGAAAAGTTTCATTTTTGTGTGCCAAAAAAAAAACCCAAGTAAAACGAGAGTAATCATCTATAATTACAAAGCCATATCATTTTCCTCCTAGACTAGTGGTTCTAGTTGGTCCAAATAAGTCCATATGTAAGAGCTCTAACGGTCTAGAAGTTGAAACAGTATTTTTGGATTTAAATGAAACTCTAGTTTGTTTACCTAATTGGCATGCATCACAAATTCTATCCTTTTCAAAATTCAGTTTTGGCAAACCAAGAACTAATTCTTTCTTAATTAATTTTGAAAGAGAATGCATGCTAATATGTGCAAGTCTACGATGCCACAGCCAACTAGTCTCATTAACTTTAGCATTCAAGGATACTAGGCATTGCATGTCTAATTTGGCTAAATCATTCAAATCTACCATATAAACATTGCCATGCCTATGTCCTATAAATTTAATGCCATCGTTAATAGGACTAGTCACAATGCAAACAGATGATTCAAAAACAACTTTATACCCTTTATCACAAAATTGACTAATGCTAAGTAAGTTATGTTTTAAACCTTTAACTAACAAACTATTTTAATGTATTTGGAGGGAGTGATACCAATGTTACCTATCCCGATGATCTTTCCTTTGCCATTATCTCCAAAGGTGACCATCCCTCCATCCTTAGCATCAAGCGTGATGAATTGTGATTCATCACCAGTCATATGTCTCGAGCATCCACTGTCAAGATACCATTTCCTGTTTCCTCCTCGGGATGCTAGACACACCTGCAAGCAAAGGTCAAGTTTCTGTCTTAGGTACCCAAGCTTTCTTGGGTCCTTTTAGGTTAGTCAAAATGGTTCCTTTTGGAACCCATATTTTCTTTATAGTTGTATTTGCAGATTTGTTAATAAGGCATGTGTATGATTTATGTCCTATTCTACCACATTTGAAACAAGTAATATTTGTAGATTTGTTACTTGAATAATTTACATAAATATTCTTCAGAAATTTTTGTTTCTTCAAGGGGTTATAGCCAAGTCCAGCCTTATCATATACAGCTTTTTGATTATCAAGAATCATATTTAGTTTGTTTGAACTTAAGGTGAACTTATCTACTATAGGTTTCAGCTTGTTAATTTCATTCTTTAATCTTTGATTTTCTTGAATCAAGGTGGATTTTTTAATTGAAAGATTTTCAGCTTGTTTCACTAAGGACTGATTTTTCAATTTCAGTTCTTTGTTTTTCATCCCTAGTTTCTTTAATTCATCAATTACATCATAGAATGCTTCATGCAATTCTTCAAAAGTAAATTCACTAGGAGATTCAGAAGTTACCTCATTTTCGTGTGCCATAAGGCACAGGTTGGCTTGTTCTGTTGAGGTTTCCTCATCGGAGCTTGAGTCATCACTCGCACTCCAAGTTGCCATCATTGCTTTCTTTTTGAACTTTTTGGGACCTTTCTTTAGTTGTGGACATTCGGATCTGAAATATCCCGGCTTCTTGCACTCGTAGCATATAAGGGGTTGATCTTTCTCTTTCTCTTTGCTTTGTTCTCCTTTTGTGAATGACTTCTTTCTCTGTTTTCTTTTTCTTAGAAACTTCTTAAATCTTCGGATGATGAGTGCCATCTCTTCATCCTGTTCTTCATCTTCAGTGTCATCCGTTTCATCATCAGGCAAAGCTGTGGATTTGAGGGCAATGGTTCTTTTCTTTTTGACTTCATCCTCTTGATGTTGCTTCATGCTAAGTTCATGAGTCATCAAGGATCCAAGAAGCTCTTCTAGAGGTAGAGTGTTCAAGTCCTTGGCTTCTTGGATGGCAGTCACCTTGGCTTCCCAAGTTCTTGGCAATGACCTGAGAATCTTCCTTACAAGCTCACTGTTAGTATAAGATTTGCCAAGACTCTTCAAACCATTAATTATATCAGTAAAATGAGTAAACATAGCAGTTATGGACTCATCATGCTCCATTTTAAACAATTCATATCTATGCACAAGCATGTTTATTTTAGACTCTTTTACTTGATTTGTTCCCTCATGGGTTACTTCTAACCTATCCCATATTTCTTTAGCAGATGCACAAGTAAAATACGATTAAATTCATTTGCATCAAGTGCACAATAAAGAACATTCATAGCTTTAGCATTTAATTGTGCCAATTTCTTATCAACCTCATCCCATTCTTTCTCGGGTTTGGTTGACTCCTCATCATCTATAATCTTGGTGGCTGTGTGAGGACCGTTCACTATGATACTCCACATATCATAGTCGAGTGCTTGTATGAATATCTTCATCCGAGCTTTCCAGTAGGTGTAATTAGACCCATTGAAAAGTGGAGGTCGGTTTGTAGATTGCCCCTCGGCTAGAGATGTACCAACATGGGTTGCCATAGATCTTTGGCTCTTTGATTGTTAGATCAAAGAAGGCTAGAGCACCGGGCTCTGATACCACTTGTTGCCCAGATATGCAACCCAAGAGGGGGGGGTGAATTAGGTTTTTAAAAATTTTAAGCTTAACTAATTACTTATGAAAAGTATTTGTTAAAAGCTTGATGAATGAGAAGAAAGACTTTAATTCAAGATTAATTACCTAAAGCCAGAATGCAAAGATATAATAAAGAAATAAAGAGAAACAATAAAGCACACCACAAACACAAAGATTTATAGTGGTTCGGTGCCAACCTTGCACCTACATCCACTCCCCAAGCTCCTACTTGGGAATTCTAATCCACTATA
Organism: Elaeis guineensis; assembly: GCF_000442705.2. NCBI lineage: Eukaryota > Viridiplantae > Streptophyta > Magnoliopsida > Arecales > Arecaceae > Elaeis > Elaeis guineensis. The sequence continues at coordinate 98,339,868 of NC_025996.2, read as the reverse complement.
CTTGTATTCAACCTAAATACAAACGTCGGAAACTCCGACACTAGCTATCCCAAGCTAGTCCACTTGTTTCTCGGGTACAAACCAACCCAAAACACTCCGATTTCAGGTTCGGATCAACCTTCCCTTGTTTTGGAAACCCTCCAAAAAAAGAACAATTACATACAAAGAGTAAGACAGTTTAGAGCACAAATAAGTACAGAAATAGCTCCTTAAATGAGCGAATATAACAATAAAAATACTTTACTCAAATGAAGAATCCCCTTTTTGGATTTCCTCAAGGTGGATGAAGAGTTGAAAGAACGCTTGAGGAGAAAGTAAACTTTGATTGAAGACTTCTTGAAGGCTTTGAAAGAGCTCTTGATCAAGGTTGAAAAATTTGCTTGAAAAACCCTCTCTTTGAATGCTCTTGAATGCCCTTTTGAACGCTCTTGCTTTTCTCTTTCACAATCTCTCGTGTATATTGTAGATTCCTTGTCTCTCTCGTATAGATTGTGGATCCCCTTTCTTTTTCTCTCGTGTATTTCGTTGATCTTCTTTTTCTTTCACCTTTTGAAACCTTTTATAGCCTTAAGAAACATGGAAAAATATTTTAGGCAGAAAAAGAGCCGTTAGAGCATTTTAAGGAAGCATAAAAGGCAATTAAAATGGGCAAAAAGCTAGCCGTTGTGGATAATTTCCGTCGCAGGGGTCGACTCATGAGTCGACTCATGCTTCAGGAGTCGACTCATGAGTCGACTTCTGTTGCAACAGCCAGAACTGTGGTTTCTGGATTTTTTTGGCCCAAATCAGCAGAGGTCGACTCATGAGTCGACTCATGCCTTGTGGGTCGACTCATGAGTCGACTCACAGGTCGTGCCAAGCCAAAAATCCAGCGTGCCAAGGGAAATTTTTGCGTGCCAATCAGCTCATTGTGCCATGAGTTGACTCATGAGTCGACTCATGCACTTCAAACATTCATAACTTCAAAAATATAAGTCCAAAAATAATGAAATTTTCACCAATAGATTACAAATCATTAGTTCTACCAAATGATACTATCAAATCAGGGTTTTAGTAAAATTATGATTTTGCCCCTGAAGAGCATAAAGACTTTTTCAAATAAAAATATTTGTATCCCTTCAATCTGCTTTGTAATCATCAAAATCAATCTAGGAGCAACACTGTTGTTTCAACCTACCATTTGAAATTGAAGTTCCCCACCAGCAAGGGGATCGGAGAAGTCCGGGGAGACCAAGCGCTGGCCAGGCATTGCTACAACATTGCCTTGCAAAGAAACGATCAAGCGGACCTCTGTCCAGTCGACGGATTGGATACGTGCGATGACCTCACTGAAGAGAGGGGCGGTCCAATCGAAACCTAATACCAATTCCTTTGAATGATGGGAATGCGGAGCATGTGGTGTTAATTGGCTCCAACCTGGAGGAGGAGGTGCGGACGCGTCTTGTGGATTTCCTCCGAAGGAATGCGGACGTTTTCGCATGGGTCCTGGCGGATATGCCGGGGATCGACACAGAAGTCATGAACATCATCTGGCAGTCGACCCCAAACATCGGCCGACGAAAGAAAAAATCCGGGGTCATGCCCCGGAGAGGCAGAAGCAATAGCCGAGGAAGTGGATAAGCTTCTCAAGGCCGGATTTATCAAAGAAGTCAATTATCCTGAGTGGATCTCCAATGTTGTTCTGGTTAAGAAAGCAAACGGCAAGTGGAGGATGTGTATCGACTTCAAAAAGTTGAATAAGGCCTGTCCAAAAGACAGCTACCCCCTTCCCAGGATCGACCAACTGGTGGACGCTACCTCGGGCCATGAGCTCCTCACTTTTATGGACGCATTCTCCGGCTATAACCAGATTAGAATGGCATCGGAAGATGAAGAAAAGATAGCTTTCATCACTAATCGCGGCCTTTACTGCTACAGGGTCATGCCGTTCGGCCTCAAGAACGCGGGCGCCACCTATCAACGACTGGTGAACAAAATCTTCCAAGAGCAGATCGACCGAAACATGGAGGTTTACGTGGACGATATGCTTGTAAAAAGCAGATCTTCCAGAGATCATGTCGCCACCTCGAGAAACTTTTGGCGCTCTTCGAAAGTACAGAATGAAGCTGAACCCGACCAAATGCGCCTTTGGGGTAACCTCAGGAAAGTTCCTGGGCTTCATGGTATCGGGGCACGGGATTGAGGCCAATCCAGAGAAAATTTGCGCCATCCAAGAGATGACCGCCCCAAGGTCGATCAAGGAGGTCCAGTGCCTCATGGGAAGGATTGCAGCTCTTAATCGCTTTGTCGCGAGGTCGGCCGAACGATGTTTGCCCTTCTTCCAAACCCTCAAGCAGCCGAAGAACTTCTGTTGGACCCCTGAATGCCAACAGGCATTCAAAGAATTAAAAGGCTACCTTAGCTCACCTCCGCTGCTAGCGAAGCCCGAACCTGGGGAGAAATTATTTTTGTACCTGCAGTCTCTCCCACAGCCCTCGCAGCGGTCCTTGTCAAAGAAGAAATGAAAGTCCAGCGGCCGGTCTACTACATTAGCCGTGCGCTGAGGGATGCCGAGACCAGGTACACTAAATTAGAAAAACTGACCTACGCCTTGTTGATTGCAGCTCGGAGACTCCGACCTTACTTTCAAGGGCACACGGTGACACTACTCACTGATCAACCGATCAAGGCAGTTTTGCACCGAGCTGATACCTCTGGAAGAATGGCAAAATGGGCAATCGAGCTCACAGAATTCGACATCAACTACAAACCTAGACCAGCAATAAAGGCCCAAATATTGGCAGATTTCATAGTAGAGTGCACCATCCCCGAGGAGGCCGAACCTGAGCAAAGCAAAGTTGACGACCTGAAGGCTCGACCGAACTCCCCAACGAAGAAGCCAGCCCCTCCGATTGCTTTTGGACCCTCTATGTGGACGGATCTTCCAACATGGCAGGCGCGGGTGCAGGACTAATCTTGGTCAATCCGGAGGGAGTCATCGTGGAGTACGCTCTGCGTTTCGAGTTCCCTGCAACAAACAATGGAGCGGAATATGAAGCTCTGATTGTAGGATTAAGAATCGCCAAAGAGCTTGGAATAGGTCGACTCTGGGTGCACAGCGACTCCCAACTTGTGGTGGGGCAAGTCAGCGGAAACTATGAAGCACGGGAGGACAGTATGGCCAAATATCTTGAGAAAGTGAAGGAGTTCACCCCCACCTTTAGCAGTTTCGGCATCAGGCAAATTCCAAGGTCGGAGAATACCAGAGCCGATCTTCTCTCCAAACTGGCGACATCGGCTCCGGCCGAATTGCCCAAAGGCATCCCTTTTGAAGTTTTAAAACATCCGAGTACGGAAGAACCGCGGCCCGTAATGGAGATCGACCACGAGCCCAGCTGGGTTGACCCACTGACAACCTATCTTAAAGATGGGGTTCTCCCCCAGGATGCGAAAGAGGCCCGGAAGCTCCGAAATAAAGCCTCCCGGTACATCCTTTATGAGGGCAAATTGTACAAAAGATCATACTCCTTGCCCCTCTTAGGGTGTCTCCGGCCCTCAGAAGCTGACTACGCTTTATGGGAAGTACATGAGGAGCTTGCGGAAACCATTTGGGTGCCAGATCTTTATCCCACAAGCTACTCCGCCAAGGGTATTACTGGCCAACAATGCATCATGATTCGATCGAATATGTCAAAAAGTGTGATCGATGCCAGAGATACGCCAACATCCAGAGACAGCCCGCTACCGAGCTCACACCCTTGAGTGCCCCATGGCCTTTTGCACAATGGGGGATGGATATTCTTGGCCTCTTTCCCATAGCTCCGGTCAAAGGAAGTTTCTCCTTGTAGCGATCGACTACTTCACCAAATGGGTCGAGGCCGAGCCACTAGCAAAAATCACAGAAGCGAAAGTGCAGGATTTCGTCTGGAAATCAATCGTATGCAGGTTCGGTTTGCCTAGAACCTAATCACTGATAATGGACGGCAATTCGCGGGAGCCAGATTCGCTGAATTCTGTGAAGATCTAAACATCTCCCACAACTTCACGTCAGTGGCCCATCCTCAGGCAAACGGCGAAGCTGAGGTAACTAACAGAACCCTTTTGCAGGGAATTAAGACAAGGCTGGAAAGAGCGAAAGGAACTTGGGCGGATGAGCTTTATCATGTGCTATGGGCGTACCGAACTACCCAGAGGTTGCCTACAGGGGAGACTCCCTTTGCTTTAGCCTTTGGTAGGAAGCCGTCATCTCGATCGAGCTTAAACTCCCATCGGCACGAGTCATGGCATTCGACGAACCCCAAAACGCACAAAGTCTCAGAGCCAACCTCGACCTGCTGGAAGAAAGGCGGGAGATTGCTCAGGTTCGAATGGCAGCCTACAGACAGAAAGTTGCCCGATATTACAACGCCCGGGTCAAGAACAAGGCATTTAAAGCAGGAGATCTAGTGCTCCGACGAGCTGCTGTCTCACAACCACAGGACCAGGGGAAACTTGCCCCAAACTGGGAGGGACCTTACGAGGTCAAGGAAGTAGTCCGGCCTGGAACTTATTATCTTAAGGAGCTCGGAGGAGCCGACCTCCCACGACCATGGAACTCAGAAAACTTACGGATGTACTACCAGTAATTTCATCCTAATCAAAAAATGCGTGCCCATATGTCTTGAGACAATTCAAGCAAACTGTATCAAAAACAAGAGGGCAACCTCTTAAAGTCGAAGGCCCGGTTCTTTTAGACCGGATGGGGGGAGAGGCCTCGCAATGCCCATATGTGCCCCACAGCCCTGTTAGGGACAGGAGGAGAACCTCGCCCTGACTTGAGCAAAGTCGAAGCCCGGTTCTTTTAGACCGGATGGGGGAGAGGCCTTGCAACGCCCGTAAGTGCCCCCACAGTCCTGTTAGGGACAGGAGGAGAACCTCGCCCTAACTTGAGCAAAGTCGAAGGCCCGGTTCTTTTAGACTGGATGGGGGGAGAGGCCTCGCAACGCCCGTATGTGCCCCCACAGCCCTGTTAGGGACAGGAGGAGAACCTCGCCCTAACTTGAGCAAAGTCGAAGGCCCGGTTCTTTTAGACCGGATGGGGGGAGAGGCCTCGCAACGCCCATATGTGCCCCCACAGCCCTGTTAGGGACAGGAGGAGAACCTCGCCCTAACTTGAGCAAAGTCGAAGGCCCGGTTCTTTTAGACCAGATGGGGGGAGAGGCCTCGCAACGCCCATATGTGCCCCCACAGCCCTGTTAGGGACAGGAGGAGAACCTCGCCCTAACTTGAGCAAAGTCGAAGACCCGATTCTTTTAGACCGGATGGGGGGGAGAGGCCTTACAACGCCCCAATGTGCCCCCACAGCCGTGTCAGGAGTAGGAGGAGAACCTCGTCCTGACTCGAAGACCCGGTTCTTTTAGACCAGATGGGGGAGAGACCCCACGCGCCCTAAAGCGCCCCGCAAGCCAGGCTGGTAACGCGAGGAGGACCTCACGCCGGCCTGAGCAAAACGAAAGGTCCGGACTCCTATGGGAGCCGGGTCCCAACGACAAAGAAGACTCCGCCCGGACTCCTACGGGAGCCAGGCTCCGCCTTCGACTTCGAGCAGCTCGGCTCCGCCCGGACTCCTACGGGAGCCGGGCTCCGCCCGGACTCCTACGGGAGCCGGGCTCCGCCTTCGACATCAACAGCAGAACGGCTCCGCCCGGACTCCTACGGGAGCCGAGCTCCGCCTTCGACATCAACAGCAGAACAGCTCCGCTCGGACTCCTACGGGAGTCGGGCTCCGCCTTCGACTTCAAGCAGCACGGCTCCGACCGGACTCCTACGGGAGCCGGGTCCCAACGACAAAGAAGGCTCCTACGGGAGCCGGGTTCCAGCGATAAAGAAAACTTCACCCGGACTCCTACGGGAGCCAGGTTCCAACGACAAAAAAGATTTCACCCGGACTCCTACAGGAGCCGGGCTCCATCGCCGACATCAGCTACAGGACAACCCCGCCCGGACTTCTACGGAAGCCGGACTTGCCTATGACTTTGATTGCAGGAAAATGAAAACTTTGCCCTGGCCCCTACGAGAGCCAAGCTACTCCAACTTCAGGAGGACTTCTCCGTTCGGACTCCCAAGGGAGCCGGACTTAGCTCCGACTTCAACAGAGAAAAAACCCAAGCAAAAAGGAAAGCAAACAGTGCCCAAAGGCAACGGAAGCCTGAACCCCCAAATTCAAGCCCTAGGAGGGACTTCGGGCCTGAAGGGCCCCAAGCGAACCTGCAGCCGTCGATGGAATGACAATCAGGTATCTTCAAACGGCGTAAGAACCGAAAAGTAGCTCAGCAAACGACAACCCCACATGAACTGAAGAGGTCGCCGACGACCTTGGGACGACGTGACACAGACGAAGAGAAGGAAAGGAAAATGAAGAAATTCGACAGACAACTATTTAATGCGAGATGCAGACGAGGTACCAAAATATCTTTTTCATTTAACAAGAGTATACGTTACAGGACCCGGTGGGTCAGGGAAAAAAGAAAAAGAAGATACACGTCATCGCAAGTCTCGCAAGCACGGTTCGGGCAGGACGAATCGGAGGCCGCTCCGAGCTACGAACTCCTCTCTTCGTCTCTATCCTTCTCAATCGCATTCTCCAGTGCGTGTAACAGCTCTCGCCCCATCTCGCCTCATTCTATTTCCGAAGTCCCAACCTTAGCGGGAAAGGGGTGGGATAGATCTCCGGAGGCGGTAAGGGCAACGGCGGCAGTAGCGAAGACCTGTTTCAAGAAGAACCGGAGTCACCTCGGAAGCGATAGCGATGCCAGAGATGTGCCTCATCTCCGAATGCCCCACAACAGCCGCCACCCAAAATGCTCCGGCAAGGTCGGCATGCGCTACTTTCACCGTCCCCGCAACAAGTTCCACTGCCTCGCCATCGATGCCGACCGCCTCCGATCCCTGGCCCCGACGGCGTCAAGGATCCCGTCATGGCTTATGACGGCAGCTCTGCCCTCTTGATCGGTATCACCCCGTCCTGCTACTCCAAATTCGCGGGCAGAATAACTTCACCGACAGCCCCCATTACTAAACCCCCGTTGTTGAAGGAATTCTTCCTCGAACCCCCTTTAAAACGACGGAGATTCTCACCGGCCGTCGTTCTTCTCCTCACCTTCCTCCAAGCCCTAAAAATCCCCTCAAGGACGGCTTCCGGGGTAGAGGACATGGTGTAGGGACCCTCAGAGAAGAATTGGGGGGCTGAAGGAGGCAAGGACTGGTGCGAGGAAAGCAAGACTCTCAGGGGAAAGAAAAGCGCCAGGATGAGGCCATGAAAGGACTGAGGGGTTTAAATAGCCGACGGATCCTAGCGCAGTTATGGCGGCGAGTATTCCTGGGCCAGCTGGTGTGTGCCACATGTCGCGCTTATCCACTTCATTGCTATCGAGGGTTGACCGCTCACAAATTCCCGTGGCACGACGCTTGGGATCGCATTTCAATGGGGGTTCCGAAAAGACTCTTCAGGTCACCTTCATCGAAAAGCGGGCTCTGACGTACACACATTAAATGCCAAAATATCTGGAGGCAGCAGTGCGCAGGATTCGAAGGGATGGTTCCGGCTGTACCCATCTCTCTCTCTGTACTTCCTTCATTTGAAATTCAAACTCGGAAGTGGGGGGACTAGTGTTGGGTATAAAATACCCACAGCCGAAACCCCCAGCGGAATCGACGACGGAACAGAACAGCTCCGTCCGGGCTCCTACGGGAGCCAGGCTCCACCACCAACATCGACAACAGCTCGGCTCCGCCCGGACTCCTACGGGAGCCGGGCTCCGCCTTCGACTTCGAGCAGCACGGCTCCGCCCGGACTCCTATGGGAGCCGGGCTCCGCCTTCAATATCAACAGCAGAGCAGCTCCGCCCAGACTCCTATGAAAGTCGGGCTCCGCCTTCGACACCAACAGCGACTCGGCTCCGCTCGGACTCCTACGGGAGCCGGGCTCCGCCTTCGACATCAACAGCAGAACGGCTCCGCTCGGACTCCTACGGGAGCCAGGCTCCGCCTTCGACATCAACAGCAGAACGGCTCCGCCCGGACTCCTACGGGAGCTGGGCTCCGCCTTCGACTTCGAGCAGCACGGCTCCGCCCGGATTCCTACGGGAGCCGGGCTCCGCCTTCAATATCAACAGCAGAGCAGCTCCGCCCAGATTCCTACGGGAGCCGGGCTCCGCCTTCGACACCAACAGCGACTCGGCTCCGCCCAGACTCCTACGGGAGCCGGGCTCCGCCTTCGACATCAACAGCAGAATGGCTCCGCCCGGACTCCTACGGGAGCCGGGCTCCGCCTTCGACTTCGAGCAGCACGGCTCCGCCCGGACTCCTACGGGAGCCGGGCTCCGCCTTCGATATCAACAGCAGCTCAGCTCCGCTCGGACTCCTACGGGAGCCGGGCTCCACCTTCGACACCAACAGCAACTCGGCTCCGCCCGGACTCCTACGAGAGCCGGGCTCCGCCTTCGATATCAACAGCAACTCGGCTCCGCCGGGACTCCTACGGGAGCCGGGCTCCGCCTTCGGTATCAGCTGCTGGTAAGCTTCATCCGGACTCCTACGGGAGCCGGACTTCATCTTTAATTTTGATTGCAGAGTGCTCCACCCGGACTCCTACGGGAGCCGGGTTTCGCTTTCAGTATCCACTGCAGCTAAGCTCCGTCCGGACTCCTACGGGAGCCGGACTCCACTCACGACCCCAACCGAAAGGAGGACCCCTCCCGGACTTCTACAGAGGCTGGACTCCGACCGCTGCCGAGCCTCGATCAACATATCCGCGCCCCCTGGCAGATCACAATAACAACCATGATCCTGTTCCACTTCCTGTAGCGGATTTCGTACGGCTCCATCACCCCCTGCGGTGGACCCATTACTCTCTGACAGGTTGTGTCAACGGCCACGACTCTGCTCCGCTCCCTGCGGCAGGTGCTGCACGATCCCAGTACTCGCTGACAACTAGCGGCAACGGACGCCGCTCCACTACCTGCAACAGGCCCTACGTGGCGGGCTACGACAATAGCCACGGGTCTACCCCACTACCCTTCGCAATAAATTCCCCTGACCATGGGCGGCCCACTACCAGACGGTTACAAATGTCGCCATCAATCCGTTGCCTCCTCCGCCTATAAAAGGGGGACCCAGATACGTTATTCTCTAAGCTCATTTCTTATCTCAAAACTCTGCTAAATTCTCCGTTCGAGCACTCCATTCTTGTTGAGGCAGAGAACTGACTTGAGCATCGGAGGGTCTTGCCGGAGCAACCCCACCTCCGGTTTAGACTTCCCTTGCAGGTCCCGGTGGCGACCGCGGCTTCTCCGACTCCAGCTTCTCCGGCGCAAGCAGATTTTTGCACCAACATAAATCATGCATGTATAAAAATATAAAACTATAAGGATCTAGTTCATGTGCTAAATTTGACATATGCTGAAATTCAAATTGTGATCAGATCGCATACCTGTTTCACTATCCCTTTCTTCAAATCTGGATCTGAAAGAGAAGAGATTTTTTTTATCCACACAAGTGTCTGACCTCTATGGGTATCCACTCAGGATCAGTTTGGAACAGTCCTCTTCAAATTAAATTTTTTTCTCTAAGAAAATTCAGCCTGTTGAATCTGAATGAAGCCAGGATCGCGATCAACTGTTGATCTCTTTTCTTGATCTTCTTTTCTTCTACTCTTGCCTTTCTCCTTTACTTTGTACTACTACCAAACATCAGGAACCAGCAAAGGAGGGGATGCCCAACAGCTTGGGTGTGGAAGAACTTGAAATGCCCCAAAAGGTGGGGCGTGTGGGACACCAAGGGAGAAGAGAGGGAGAGAGGAAGAGAGGGCATGGGAAGTCTCCAAAGGTGGGTGTGGGCTGTTGGTTGGATGCTCTAGGTACCTTAGGAGAGGTTCCTTTAAATAGGCATAAGGATTGAATCCTATTCAATTACATAATACAAGTCCTACTTGTATTTGGTTTTCTAATAACTTAAGTTATTTAACTTTCATTAGGAATCCTTTTAGGTGCCAACTCTTGGTGCTCTTGCACCCACATAAACACACCCTTTTTTGCACCCAAGGGATGCCCCATATAAGATCAATAAGCCCTCTAATCATGAGACACGCCCAACTTGATCAAATGAAGGTGGCACCCCATAATAACTATCAAAAAATTTAATTAAGGACTTGCACCCTTAATTCAATTAATCCAAAACCTTAGACACCCAACAATTGGAGTTTAATGAATCTAATTTATGTAGATTATTAGCAAATAATTAAGTTTAAATTATCTTATCAAATAAGAAATCCAAATATAAAGATAAATTGGGTTCAACCATGTGCTAGCAAGATTACCTTGAACCCAATCGAATTTCTCTAAATCCAATTGATGCTTCATAAGCTCAATTGCTAATTTCAGACCTAATCTCTTTATTGTGTGACCTCATAGGTTTAATTTTAACTGATAGTGAGATATATAATGATCTCTATCAAAGTATTATTGAAACTCTTTTTAATGGATCAGAATAATTTTACTCTAACTCATCAAGGATTGTCTATCTAGAACAATTCTAGTGAGCTCTCATAATCCATCAGTGACACTTAGTAGTATGTAGTGATAATTTAATAGAACTAAAATGAATCTCTAGGTGTAGTTAACGTGTGATTCAATCCCTCTATCGTGAGTTCCGACTAGATGACAGGTCATGGATAAATCGTCAAACCTCAACATCAGTCATATGATAGATTCGATCAGCTCAAGTCCAAATATAATTCCTATGGAAACTCCTTTCTATCTATCATACTATTATGGTCACAGATTCTAGAACTTAGTCTTTCAAATCTCATAGGACACTCCTTTCTATCAAGATCGATAGATCCCATCTTGATGCACACCCTACTCTTACAGTGGACTAACTATCATCAATATCCACTATAAGGGCTCATTGAGATCCATGTTTATATGTCAATCAGTCCAGTAGCCACACTATGAGCAGTAGTAATATCTCAGGTCAAAAGATCAGTCACACAACTATAGTATCGAGATGATCACTGACGATCGAGTAAAAATTTAAGTGATCTCTCGTATAGTCATACTCAATAATAGTTATTCTCTAATAACTACCCGCACTCGTCGCTCAGTGTTTCTACACTGTAGACTAGAGACCCATCTATCCTGAAGAAAATGATCTGTACATCGGTCTATCTGAATCGATCACCATCCTCATGATAATCCTATGATCGGGAGTATTTAAGAATTAAATATTAGAAAATATATCCCAAAAGCCAATCGTCAACCTGTTGACGGTTGAGCAACCTTGTATTGTAATTGATTTGTTAATAAATAAAATATATTTTTGGTATTTTTATCACAAGTTTTTATCTTATAATGAACTCTATTGTTGTGATGAAATCTTTAAGACTATTTAGGTTCGATAAAGAGAGGATTTATCGATTAGTCCTTAAAACTGTTCACGACCAAATGATAGGCTGTTAATAAGGATGATAGCTTCTATCGAGCATAGGTCGTTGTAGGCCATATGGATTGGTTGTCCTCTTAACCAAGGAGTGTGGAGACACTGGTATGACATACAGATGAGATGTAAGGGTACATCATCATTGAATGTGACCAACTCCAGAGCATTCTACTGTCGAGAATATCTCTGATGGGATATAGGTATAAGTGTCCCTTAGACCTGAGATCGCCTCAGTGACTTGCAAGCAACTCACTGTGCTTTGGTACTGGACTAACTGAATTTCTAATTCAATGATGGAAGGCTTTTGGGCACAGTCAAGTACTTGCGAAGTCGGAGATTGACCACTCCAAGAGTTGGAGAAGAATGAGTCACTGTATTTCAATTTAGCAAAACCTTGGCCAGGATAATCCATCAGATGGATTTGATATTTTGAAATATAATGTGGACAACCTGATTAGAGTTGACAGTTGAACTCTAAGGTATCCTATGAGCATTTTGATCAAGAGGATTTATTATATGGAAACTATATTCGCATGGGTTCTAAGGATGTTGTTCTACACATTCGACCTATCCGACCGTCGGATATCATTAGTAGATGGTCACTTCGATTGGTATAAGAATTTATTCTTATGCTATCGACTTAGGTTTGAACCTATGAGATTACACACATTAGAGTTCACAATCCGATCGGATGGTTGATCAACGATTAAGAATCGTTCTAGGGTTAAACGATCAATACGATTGACATTTAACCTAGTGCAAGTATTGCAGGAGGATCGATTAGCAATTCTATTGCTAATTGACTTAATTTGATTAAGCCAATGAGCTGAGATTAAGTCTTATTGAATATGATTTAATTAGATTTGATTTAGACTTGATTGGACCAAGTCCAGTTGGTTTATTGGATAAGCCAAATGCAAGAAAAAACTAGTCCTAGTCCAATTAAGACTTGGATCAACTTAATTTTTAATTCGATTAAAAAAATAAATTAGATTTAAATTTAATTTAATCTGATTAAATTAGATTTTCAATTGGGTTAAGACCTATTTTAATTGGGTTGATTTGGTTTTGGTTTGATTTGGTTTGGGAAACCAAATTTGAACAAGTCATAGATTGAATCCTAGTAAGACTAGAATTCCACCTTGCGCCACCTTAGCCCCCCACGCCCACTCTCTCTTATTTTGTGTGACAAAACCTTCTTTCCCAGGCCTTCATGCATGCCCAATGCTTTCCACTCTTTCTCTCTTACATGGAGTGTGGTTGTGGACCAAGTCAAAGTAAGAATTTGTTTGGATTTCAAATTCTGTGAGATTGAATTTTAGGAAACCAAAACTCTTTCCTTATGGCACTGATTTTATCTAAATTTTTTTTTGATATTTTTATGACTTTTATGGCACATATTATGTGCTTTTTCTGATGGTCCATGGTAGAAAAAGAAAGAGGGGGCACCCATGAGTTGGGCACCCCTTGTCTTGCCCTGTTTGGATTTTTCTTGACTAGGTATTTGACCTAGACAATGATTCTTCATATCTCATTATTTAAGATGAATTTTTTCTTGATATTTTTGTGAATTATAGAGAATTGAGATACCTTTAAGGCATCTAAAAATTAAGGAGAAATAATATAGGAACATAGAGATATAATAGACACAAAACTAAGTATCTGGGTTAGAGCAAAGAGAAGAAGAAGAGGGTCTTCTTCTAGGGTTGCTGAGTTCACCCCTTTTCCTCCTCCATCTATGAGTTTTCTGAGAGTATCTCACATCTAAAACTCCTTATCCTACTTCTCATCTTTGAAAGAGTCCAAATAAAAAAGAAGGAGGCATCTGATCGACCATCGAAGAAGGATCAGCACAGTACTAGCATACTGTGCTAATTTCTTGGATCAAAATTTTTGATCGTGATTCGTAGGCTCGTGTGGATGACTCCTAGAGGCTGAACATGTGTGCAGCTTGCAATATCATCCTTAAGCTCGGATCAACAATGTTAGAACGTCTAACTTGCAAGGTAATGTGGGAAAATTCAGTGCAGGAGTAAAATGGTAATTTTAAAACTTTTTCAATATCACTATTTTATAACAAAAATTATTAATTAATCTAATTAATTAACATAAATTTATCCTACACTAGGATCTAAATATGATATATAGTATACATTCATTTAAATTTAAATTCAAATTCGAACAGTAAACACTTTACTATAATGTGTTCAGAACACAATACCTTTGTGCGGGTAGTAGATCACCGCAATCTGATCACCGTCGGGAGAGTCTGATCGTCGCAACATAGCCACATAGCTTGTCTAGCCTCTGCAAAATATCCACACGAAGCTCCCGATCTGATCGACTCCTCACGAGTGCTAGCTCGTTGTAGAGCCCTTTGACGGCCGATGCTGATCGAACTCTTTCGATCGATGTCTGTCGATTCTTCGGATGCTCCAGATCATCAACAGACATGCTTGAGAGAATGTTGAAGATCTCTCTAAGATTTTATGGGCTCACGACACTCGCAGCTCAGTTTCTCACTTCCCGAACCCCAGGCTAAAACTCTAAGAAACTCACCGAAAATCTTGCATCCACTTTTCTTTCTTTTCTTTTTTTTTTCTTGGAAGGATATGGACTTCCTTCTCACGCACAAGACTTCTCACGCCCTAAAATTTTTCTCCAAAAATCTACTTCTTGCATGCCCCACTCTTCTCCTCCTTTTATAACAACGTCAAACGTCTTATCCAAAAGAAAGGATAAAGATGAGTAATTGCACATTTGAATTCAAATCAAATTTTGAATTCAAATGGACACCAACTCATCCCTTATCCACTAAAGGTGTGAGGCATGGCTTAAATTGTGCATGGAGTGATTTCATGAGAAATTTTTTCTCATGTAATAAATGGGACGTAAAAAAAGGGATAAGGTGCAAAGATTGATTGCCCATTCAAATTCAAACTTTATTTTGAATTTGAATGGCCAACTAATCATGCTTATCCATTTATTTGGTACATTAAAGTGGGGCATGGAGAGGGCTTGGCGTGAGGAAAAAATTCATGAGAAGTTCCTTCTCATGAATTCAAATGGGTGCAATGGAAGTGAGGTGGCGCATGGAGATTGGGTCATGGTGGTTTAATTATTTAAACCAACCTAATTGAACCAAATAAGTTAGGTCCAATTAGACTAATTTAAACCCAACTTAATTAGACTTAATAAAATCCTAATCAAATCAGGAATTGACTAAGCCCAACCCCTGATCAAATCAGGGACCAAACCATCTTGACGATTAGGTCAACTCTTAACCTAATTGGGTCAAACCCAACTGAATCCAATTCAATTGACTTGATCCAAAAATAATTATTCAATCAAATTGAGCTAATTAACAATCAAATCACTAATTAAAACTCTCATAAATACTGAGCCCAAATCCGATGGGCAATCAGGCATCAGAATTTATCAATATGTAACCTGATCGAAAAATCCCAACCAGTGGGACTCTTGACCCCGGTACCCATAATGTGTGGAACTCGTGATCAGAGAATCCTGATTCTCGATCACTGAGTCCCAAATATGTAGGATTCTACATCATCCATCAGATCAGATAGGAACCTCTAATGTGTGTGACCCTACAGGTTTGAACCTAAGTCGGTAGCATAGGAACCAATTCCTGTACTAATCGAAGTGACCATCTAGCAATGATACCCGATGTCCGGATAGGTCGAAGAGTCGCAATCGCAACACTCAGAACCTACATGAATATGGTTACTGTATAATTCATCCTTTTGACCCCTGTGTTTAGGATGACTCAGGGTTAAACTGTCAACCCTGATCAGATCATCCGAATCGTGCTCAACTCAAAACAGTCCTGTGACTCTTCATAAGGACTACCCTGGTCAAGGTTTTGCTAAATTGAAATACGACTGTACACAGTTCCTAAACTGGAGTGATCAATCCCATCTTGACACATGCACCGACAAGTCAAGTACTTGACTACACCCAGCAGCCTTCCGTCACTGAATTAGAAATTCAGATAGTTCAGTGTCTAAGTGCAGTGAGTTGCTTGCAAGTCACCGTGGCGGTCTCAGGTCAGAGGGATATTTATACCCATATTCCATCGGAGCAAATTTTGATAGTAGAAATAGCTCCGAAGTTGGTCACATTCAGTACAGATGTACCCTTATATCTCACTGTATACCATACCAATGTCTCCACACTCATTGGTTAAGAGGACAACCAACCTATATGGCACACAACGACCTATGCTTGATAAACATTATTATCCTTGATAACAACATATCATTTGGTCACGAATAGATTTAAGGACTAAATGACAAATCCTCCTTTGTCAAGTCTAAATAGTCCTAAGGACTTCACCACAACATAGGAGTTCATTAGAAGATGAAATATTTTGTGATGAAAAATATCAAAATAATTTTTATTAATTCATAATTCATGTACATATACAAAAATAAGCACAATTTCAATAGACTGACGATTGGCTTTGGGACACTATTCCAACAATCTCTCACTTGGCCTAAAGCCAATCGGTGCAGTATCTAATACCCATCTTCGACTTGTAGTCATCGAACTCCTTCACCGCAATGACTTTAGTGAATCGGTCGGCCAGATTCTCCTTTCCATCGATCTTCTGAAGATCGACGTCACCTCAATCCATAATTTTCGGATGAGATGGTAGCGGTGCAGAATATGCTTCGTCCGCTGGTGTGTCTTTGGTTCCTTCGCCTAAGCAATGGCTCCAGAGCTGTCACAGTAGAGCAGAACTGGACTAACAAGGGAGGGTGCTACTCCAAGCTCGGTGATGAATTTCCTCAGCCACACCACTTCTTTGGCAGTATCTGCTGCAGCGACATACTCCCCTCGCAAACTGAATCAACCACTGTGTGCTGCTTGGAACTTTTCTAGCAGATAGCCCCACCATTAAGGATAAAAATAAATCCTAACACACTTTTGCTGTCATCGTGATCAGACTGGAAACTAGAGTCTGTAAACCCTATAAGTCTCAAGTTGATTCACCATAAACAAGCCACTGGTCCTTAGTATTTCTTAAATACTTTAGGATGATTTTAACAACCTTCCAGTGATTCTCCTCTGGATCAGATTGGTATCTACTCACTACCCCTAGTGAGTATGCCACATCTGATCGTGTACATGTTATGGCGTACATGATAGATCCCACTGTCGAAGCATATGGAATCCTACCCATACACTCTCTCTCTTGAGGTGTTGACGGACAATCCCTCTTTGAGAGAGAAATTCTATGGCCTATCGGAAGATAGCCTTTCTTGGAATTCTCCATGCTGAACCTCTTCAGCATAGTATCAATGTATGTGGACTGAGATAAACCAAGCAATCTTTTAGATCTATCTCTATAGATCCTCATCCCTAGGATGTAGGAAGCTTCTCCCAGATCCTTCATGGAGAACTATGACGACAGCCAAATCTTTATTCCCTGTAATGCAGGGACATTATTCTCGATTAAGAGAATGTCATCCACATACAATACAAGAAATACTACTACTGGACCATTAGCCCACTTATAAATGCATGGCTCTTCTCCTTCTTAATGAAGCCATACGTCTTGATCGTCTTATCAAAACATATGTTTCAACTCTGTGATGCCTGCTTAAGTCCATAAATGGACCTCTGTATCCTGCATACCTTAGACTCATCTGTGGATGTGAATCCTTCAGGTTGTATCATATACACCTCTTCATCCAGCTCTCCATTTAGGAAAGCTGTCTTCACATCCATCTGCCAGATTTCATAGTCCAGATGGGCGGCTATCGCAAGCATAATCCGAATGGATTTGAGCATTGCCACAGAGAAAATGTCTCGTCATAGTCTATACCATAACGTTGATGATATCCCTTAGCAACTAGACGGACTTTATAGGTTTTCACCTTTCCGTTTGCGCCTCTCTTCCTCTTGAAGACCCACTTACACCCTATGGATTTTACTCCTTCAGGTGGGTCAACCAATGTCCATACATCGTTGACCTTCATGGACTCCATTTTGGATTTCATGGCCTCCAGCCATTTCTCAAAGTCGGATCTCTGCATTGCATCCATGTAGGTGATCAGATCTCATCATTTTCATCAAGTTCGATAGGATTACCATCCCGGACCAAGAAACCATAGTATCTGTCTGGTTGACATGGTACTCTACCAGATCGCCTTAAGGGTGCTTGAACAATGGGCTCCGGATCTGATCTAACCAAATTCAGTTCAGGTTCAGCAACTTGTGTCGGTTTTTTCACCTGTCGAACTTCATCAAGTTCGATCTTAGAGGCAACAGTCCCTTCACCAAGGAACTCCTTTTTCAAAAAGATTGCCTTAAGGCTGACAAACACTTTTTGCTCATCAGCTAGGTAGAAGTAATACCCTTTGGTCTCTTTTGGGTACCCTATAAAATTACACTTGTCAGACCTAGGTCCTAGCTTATCCATAATTAAACGTTTAACATAAGCCGGACACCCCCAAACCCTAAGGTGCGAGAGTACTGGCTTACATCCTATCCATATCTCATATGGCATTTTGGTTACAGACTTACTCGGAACTCTATTTAGAAGGTAACAAGCCGATTCGAGCGCATATCCCCAGAGGGAGATCGGCAGACCAGCAAACCCCATCATGGATCGAACCATGTCCAACAAGGTTCGATTCCTCCTTTCAGATGCACCATTATGTTGTGGTGTTCCAGGAGGAGTCCACTGAGAGAGAATCCCATTCTCCCCAAGATATGTCAGAAAATCATTGGAAAGGTATTCACCTCCTCGATCAGATTGAAGAGTTTTAATACATTTTCAGTTTATTTTTCTACCTCATTTCGGAATAGTTTGAACATTTCAAATGACTTTGATTTATGCTTCATTAAATAGACATACCCACACCTCGATAGGTCGTCTGTGAAGGTTATGAAGTAGAAATATCCACCTCTTGCACTTGAGCTTATGGATCCACATACATCAGAATGTACCAAACCCAAGAGTTCATTGGCTCGCTCACCTTTTCCAGTAAAAGGTGATTTGGTCATTTTACCAAGAAGATAGGAGTCACAAGTTGGAAGTGATTCACAATCATCTACTTCAAGAATTCCTTCTTGAGCCAACCTGTTTATCCTATTCTTAAAGATATGACCTAGCCTACAGTGCCAAAGGTAGACTTCTGACATATTATCTATTCTAGGGTATTTATCGGAGGTTTGAACCACATTAACAGTTGTGATAGAAAGTAAATTTCATTATTAAGTTGTCCAACAAACATTGTAATACCATTCAAAATGATATTGCAAATATTTTTTTTATTAAAAATTGATAACCGTTCATGGCCAAAAGGCCTACAGAAATAATATTTAATAAAAAGCTTGGACAATAGTGACATTCACTCAGAATTACGTTTCAAGAATTGATTACAAGGTTCATGATTCCTAATGCTAGAACTGGAACTTTGCTTCCATCTCCAACGTTCAGGAATCTCTCGCCTTCATCAAATCTCCTACTGACCTGCAGACCCTGCATCAAATTGTAAATATGATAAGGGCTTCCGGTATCCAATACCCAGGCAGTAGTATCACAAATGAAAAGTTGCAAGGTGTTATCATATAAGTACCTTGCTTCTTCTTCGGCCTGTTCGGATCCAGAGAGGCAATGTATAGAGGACAGTTCCTCTTCTAATGCCCCTGCTTCTTGCAAAAGAAGCACTCCGTCTGGCTCTGGTCGGGCTTGCATTTCTTGGTCTAACCCTGTGCAGACGTCCCAGCATGCAGCTGCACCTTCTTATTCTTCTTCTTCTTGTTCTTCTTCTTCCCTTTCTTAAAGGGTCGACGACCAGAAGAAGACCCTCCCACAACATTCACCGACTTCTTATGGAGCTGGTGATCCTTCTCAAAGTTCTGCAGCAACCCCAACAAGCCGTGGTAGTTCACTGCAGGCTTTGTCATCCAAAAATGAGTAAGGAAGGGGAGGAAGGACTTGGGCAATGAATTAAGGATCGCATCCTTACCAAGCTGCTCGTGCAAGGGAAAGTCCAGTTTACTTAGGCGCTCAATCATTTCGATCATGTACAGTACATGATCAGTGACTGAGGCTCCATCCCTCATCCGAGCATTGAAAATGGCACAACTAGTTTTGTGACTTTCAACGTCGTCAGGCGTGCCAAAGGAGTCATTCAACATTTGAAGCATCTCCTGTGGTTGGGCATTCTCGAACCTGCGGCTGAACTCATCATTCATTGCCGCCAGCATAATGCACCGAATGGTGGTGGGTCATTGAGCCACTTCTGGTAAGTGTCTCGGACCGTCCCTCGAGTATTCGGGGCTGGCTCCTCAGGTGCTGGATCCATTACTATATAAAAGATCCGTTCATGCTCAAGGATGATTTTTAATTTTCGATACCAGCTATCGAAATTAGATCCCAAGAGCTTGTCATTATCTAATAATGATCGAAGCGACAGGGTAGTGACCATTAGCTACATAAAGGAAAACCAGACCTTAATTAGTACACAAATTATTAATACTAAAGACTTGGACTTTAGTCTAAAGTTTCTCCCAGTATTTTTACGAACTGGTAGCCTCAACCTCTAATTCAAAAATTACTTTAATTCCTTAGTGTGTACTAGAATCCACACAGACTACACACAAGCCCAACTTTGGTTGGTCAACCCATGTGCATCTATGGGTAGGTTCATAACCAGTTGTTTCTCTAAACAACTTCTAGTAATTGATTTTGCCCCAAAACCTAATCAGTACGCTTTGGCCTCCACTGAAAAGATCTGGTTAGGTCCAACCATTAACATAATTTGATTTGGTGAATCAGACCAATAAATGATCAGGCCCGATTTTGGCCGGCCAACCTGACCACCATCAGAAAGACTCAACCAAATTATCATACTATGAATGATAATTCTATTAGTCAATAAGCACCAGGCCTTTGGGCCTCCAATGATTATTAAACTAATGGACTCATTATCACTCACTTAATGGGAGGCTATGACTTAGTTATCAATATAACTTAATCATTTTTAGGGACCTAATAATTTTTTAGAATTTTATTAAAGGATAGATGAGAAAAAAATATCCAGCCAATTTCAATCCTCCCACTGACTTCACCAAGTCAGATTAAAAAGGATTTAATTAAAGCTGGCATTAGGAGCACCTAAATCAGTCAAACTGATTTACCTAATGACATGGGTGAGCCCTAATCACCAAGTGATCTAATCAAAACCTAATTCACCAGGTTGGCCAGGTAAGTAAGATTAGTGGTGGGGATAAGCCATTAACTCGTCAGAGATCAAATCACTACGAGTAGCTCCCGCTTAAAAAGCACTGGTCAAACTGCCAAACTTACCTTAGACACCAACCGGTTCATTAGTTTTAATTTGATCAACTTAGTAAATAAGGTTCCACCGCGTAGCCATGAATTAAGTCCATCTTGGTCTAGTTAAAGACATGGACCCATTCAACTACAACTATTGGAGTTGAGTCTAGAGTATCATTGACCTAATCTAATTCAATTTTTGATTAGATTTGACCAATTACTCTAAGTTAGTCCATTTCTTTAAGCTAACCTTAGGTCTAACCCAATTATGGACCTAATCCATCTAACCCATTGACCCACAAGTTTATGCAATTGACTTAGGTCTTAATTCACAATTCTAGACCTACTAGACAACGCTTAATTCTTTTAATTAAGTATTTGGGCTGATGGGTCAGGGTTTGGCATTTCAAAAATAATTTTCAAATTTGAAAGATTTTATTTTCTGTTCACCAAATATGTTGACTCATTTCACAAATAGATCAGCACATTTCATAAATAGTAATCCTATTGCTAATTATATAACAGAAAATAACTCAATCAAAATAAATCATGAATATTCCTTTAGATCTAATCTAACACATTCATGATAAATTTCATAATTGTACCTTTACAATTAATTTTTTTGCTGCTTCATCTGCATGGGATATAATTACAGCGGCACCCCTACCGCCATAGGAGACCCCATCGAATGGGAGGAGAGGGCCTTTAAACCCTACTTTTCTCCTATGATCGGATGGCCATGGCAACCAACCCAATTCGATTACTTGCTACTTGGATCAAGTATATCTAAATATACCAATTTGAAAATTTAAATTTTAAATTTTAAATTTTGAATTTCAAATTTTAAATTTCAAATTTTTGAATTTCAAATTTTGAATTTTAAATTTGAATTTTAAATTTTGAATTTTAAATTTAAAATTTCAACCAAATTTCAAATTTTTGAATTTTGAATTTCGAATTTCAAATTTCAAAATTCAAATTTTAAATTTTAAATTTTAAATTTAAACTTTTAGATTACAACTTAATCTATGCATGCAAATATATATATCATATCTAAGAACCCGCTCTGATACCATTTATGGGAAAATTCAATGTAGGGGTAAAATGGTAATTTTAAAACTTTTTCAAAATCACTATTTTATAATGAAAATTATTAATTAATCTAATTAATTAACATAAATTTATCCTATACAAGGATCTAAATATGATATATAGCATGCATTCATTTAAATTTGAAATTCAAATTCGAACAGTAAACACTTTACTGTAATGTGTTCAGAACACAATACCTTTGTGCGGGTAGTAGATCGCCGCAATCTGATCACCATCGAGAGAGTCTGATCATCACGACACAGCCACACAGCATGTCTAGCCTCTGCAGATCGTCCACACGAAGCTTCCGGTCTGATCGACTCCTCACGAGTGCTAGCTCGTTATAGAGCCCTTTTGACGGTCGATGCTGATCGAACTCTTTTGATCGATGTCTGTCGATTCTTCAGATGCTCCGAATCATCAACAGACATACTTGAGAAAATGTTGAAGATCTTTCAGAGATTTTATGGGCTCACGACACTCGCAGCTCACTTTCTCACTTCCCGAACCCCTGGTTAAAACTCTAGGAACTCACCGGAAACCTTGCACCCACTTTTCTTTCTTTTCTTTCTTTTTTTTTCTTGGGAGGATATGGACTTTCTTCTCACGCACAAGACTTCTCACGCCCCATAATAAATTTTCTTCTTGCACGCCCCACTCTTCTCCTCCTTTTATAACAACGTCAAACGTCTTATCCAAAAGAAAGGAAAAGATGAGTAATTGCACATTTGAATTCAAATCAAATTTTGAATTCAAATGGACACCAACTCATCCCTTATCCACTAAAGGTGTGAGGCATGGCTTAAATTATGCATGGAGTGATTTCATGAGAAACTTTTTCTTATGTAATAAATGGGGCGTAAAAAAAGAGATAAGGTGCAAAGATTGATTGCCCATTCAAATTCAAACTTTATTTTGAATTTGAAAGGCCAACTAATCATCCTTATCCATTCATTTGGCACATTAAAGTGGGGTGTGGAGAGGGCTTAGCATGAGGAAAAAATTCATGAGAAGTTCCTTCTCATGAATTCAAATGGGTGCAATGGAAGTGAGGTGGCACATGGAGATTGGGTCAAGGTGGTTTAATTATTTAAACCAACCTAATTGAACCAAATAAGTTAGGTCCAATTAGACTAATTTAAACCCAACTTAATTAGGCTTAATTAGGCTCAATAAAATCCTAATCAAATCAGGAATTGACTAAGCCCAACCCCTGATCAAATCAGGGACCAAACCATCTCGACGATTAGGTCAACTCTTAACCTAATCGGGTCAAACCCAACTGAATCTAATTCAATTAGACTTGATCCAAAAATAATTACTCAATCAAATTGAGTTAATTAGTGACCAAATCATTAATTAAACTTCTCATAAATACTGAGTCTAAATTTGATGGGCAATCAGGCATCAGAATTCATCGATATGTAACTCTGATCGAAAAATCCCAACCAGTGGGACTCTTGACCCCGGTACCCATAATGTGTGAAACTCATGATCAGAGAATCCTGATTCTCGATCACTGAGTCCCAAACATGTCGGATTCTACATCAGCCATCAGATCAGATAGGAACCTCTAATGTGTGTGACCCCGCAGGTTCGAACCTAAGTCGGTAGCACAGGAACCAATTCCTGTACTAATCGAAGTGACCATCTAGCAATGGTACCCGACGTTCGGATAGGTCGAAGAGTTGCAATCGCAACACTCAAAACCTACATGAATATGTTACTATATAATTCATCCTTTTGACCCCTGTGTTTAGGATGACTCAGGGTTAAACTATCAACCCTAATCAGATCATCCGAAACATGCTCAACTCAAAACAGTCATGTGACTCCTCACAAGGACTACCCTGGCCAAAGTTTTGCTAAATTGAAACACGACTGTATATAGTTCTTAAACTAGAGTGGTCAATCCCATCTTGACACACGCACCGACAAGTCAAGTACTTGACTACACCCAGCAGCCTTCTGTCACTGAATTAGAAATTCAGGTAGTCCAGTGCCTAAGTGCAGTGAGTTGCTTGCAAGTCATCGTGGTGGTCTCAGGTTGGAGGGATATTTATACCCATATTCCATCAGAGCAAATTTTGACAGTAGAAATAGCTCCGGAGTCGGTCACGTTCAATACAGATGTACCCTTACATCTCACCTGTATGCCATACCAGTGTCTCCACACTCATTGGTTAAGAGGACAACCAACCTATATGGCATACAACGACCTATGCTTGATAAACATTATTGTTCTTGGTAACAACGTATCATTTGGTCACGAACAGATTTAAGGACTAAACGACAAATCTTCCTTTGTCGAGTCTAAATAGTCCTAAGGACTTCACCACAACATAGGAGTTCATTAGAAGATGAAATATTTTGTGATAAAAAATACCAAAATAATTTTTATTAATTCATAATTTATGTACGTATACAAAAATGAGCACAACTATCAACAGATTGATGATTGACTTTGGGATACTATTCCCAACAGGTAATAGATCTGATCTATTATATTTTACATACATTAGATGTAGTATAGAAACATGTTGATATGATCAACATATAGTTCTTACTCTTTATATTTTTATTTTTGATTTATTGCCATGTAATAATCATGTAATAGGATCTTAGATCTAGGGATTTTCTGATTTTATAAGATAAATTTTGATTTATTTTAGTCTTTCACTTTTTGATCTTGAAAAAGTTTCAAGATCTAATCCTAAAACCCTAAATCAGATTCCTTCATTAAATACATGTCTAAATAGGTTCATGTAATTGAAATAATTTTAACTTTAAACTGTGCAAATTTTCCATACAAATATATGATGGTTTTTTACGTGAAAATTATTAACAAAGAGATTTTATTTTAGATTTAAATACCTTTTAAATTTAATAAATCATAAATTTAATCTAGATCACATCTAACAAATTTATGATTAAAGATAGATCTAAAGTAGTTTCATGCTTATTTCACTTGGATTTTGATTATGAACCAAACATGCAACTTGGTTGGTAGAATCATGTTGTAAAAATATTTTATAAATATAAAAATTATTTTTTAAAAGTCGAACCCCAACCCTCAGCCCAAAATTTAATTGAGAATTAAGAAGTTGTTTGATTAGGTTCTAGGATTGTGAATTGAAGGACCTAAGACACAAACCATAACACATTGGGTCAATGGGTTAGTGGAAATTAGGTCCATTAATTGGGTTAGACCTAAGGTTAGATTAAAGATGGACTTAATTAGAGAATTGACTAAATCTAATCAATTGTTGTCCTAGATTAGGTCAAGGATTCTCTAGATCAATTACAATAGTTGCAGTTGGTCAAGTCCATGTCTTTAACGAGAATCAAATGGATTTGATTCTTGGCTAAGCGGTCTAGCATGAACTGTTAGGTTGATCTAATTGAAACTAATTAAACCACTTGGTGTCTAAGATATACCAGATCCGTGGTTTTTAATTGGCAGCCCGCTTATCTAGCCATTTTTGATGGTGTCTAAGGCATGCTTTGGCAGACCCTCCCACCGATTGAACTTATCTGGCCTCTTGGTGAAATTATATTTTGATCGGATCACTTGACTATTCGAGCTGACCCATGTCAGCTAGATAAATCAGTGTGACTGATTTAGGTACTCCTAGACTAGCCTTTTTAATGGTCTCCCTTAAGCTGACTTGGTGAAGCCAGTGGGAGGATCATGATAAGTTGGTTCATCTGACCTCCTCCTCTAAATCAATTAAATCCTCTAAAATTATTAGATCCTTAAAATAAAATAGTTATGATAATAACTAGATCATAGTCTCTCATTAAGTGGATGATAATAGGTCCATCAGTTGGATAATCATTGGAGGCCCAAAGGCCTGGTGCTTATCGACTGATGGAATTATCATTCATAATATGATTTCTTGACTGCATCTTTCTAAATGATGATTAGATTAGCCAACCAAAGTTGGGCCTAATCATTCATTAGCTAAATAGGCCAAGTATGGTCATATTAATGGTTGGACCTAACCAGACCTTTTCAGTGGAGGCCAAAGCCTACTGATCAGGGACTGGGGCAAAATTTAAATACTAAAAATTATTTAGAGAAATAATTGGTTATGAACCTACCCTTACATGTACATGGATTGGCCAACCAAAGTTGAGCTTGTGTGTAGTCTAAGTGGATTCTAGTACCCACTAAAGAATTAGGGTAATTCCTCAAATTGGAGGTAGAGGCTACCAATTCGAATAAAATAATGGAAGAAACCTTTTGATTAAAGTTCAAATCTTTAGGTTTAATGAATCAATTACTAATTAGATTATGATTTTTCTTTATGCAGATATGGCCACTTTCCTATCGCTCTGATCATTGTTGGATAATGAAAATTTGGTGGGATCCAACTTCGATGCTGGTACCGAAAGTTGAAGATAGTCTTGGAGCATGAACAAATCCTATATGTGATAATGGATCTTGCACCTGAGGAGCCAGCTGCCAATGCACGTGAAACAGTTAGAGACACTTATCAGAAGTGGCTCAGTGACCGGACCATGGTGCACTACATCATGCTGGCAGCCTTTAGCAATGAGTTCAG
Source organism: Elaeis guineensis (assembly GCF_000442705.2). Classification (NCBI taxonomy): domain Eukaryota; kingdom Viridiplantae; phylum Streptophyta; class Magnoliopsida; order Arecales; family Arecaceae; genus Elaeis; species Elaeis guineensis. Next base: position 98,313,438 of record NC_025996.2, on the reverse strand, counting down.
TCATAGATTTGAGATGGCTCAGCCAAAGGACATGCTTCAAGTGTTGGAGGATGCCTTTGGCACACTCGATGATGCGGAGAGGCACAAGACTAGTTATACCATCTTCAACACCAAAATATGGGATGGTGCCTCTATCACTGATCATGTATTGTACATGATCGAGCTGATGGAGCGTTTGAGCAAGCTCGACTTTTTCTTGCATGAGCAGCTTGGGAAAGATACAATACTGAACTCACTACCCAAGCTTATCTCCCATTCTTCACTCATTATAGAATGACAAAGCCTGAAGTAAACTACTACGGATTACTGGGGTTGCTTCAGAACTTTGAGAAGGATCACCAACTCTACAAGGAGTCAGTGAACTTAGTGGGAGGTTCATCTTCTGGTTCTCGACCCTTTGAGAAAAAAAGAAGAACAAGAAGAAAAAAGTGAAGAAGGTGCAAGTTTAGGTTGGGACATCAGTATAGGGCCAGACCAAAAAGATCAAGCCCGATAAGAGTCAAACTGAATGCTTCTTTTGCAAGAAGTAAGGCACTGGAAGAGGAACTGTCCTCAGTACATTGCTTTCCTAGACCCGAACATGCAGAGAAAGTAGCAAGCTGTTACTGGGTAAGGTATTTATATGATAACTCCTTGCAACTTTTCTATTTATGGTATAACTGACTGGGTATTGGATACCGGTAGCCCTTACCATATTTGTAATTCATTGTAGGGGTTGCAGGTCAGTAGGAGATTCGAGCAGGATGAGAGGTTCCTGAATGTTAGAGATGGAAGATCAGTTTCAGTTCTAGCATTAGAAATCTTGAAACTTGTATTTGAGTCTCATATTGTTATTCTTAATGATTGTCATTTCTATCTCAATTTTTTTTAAAATATTATTTCTGTAGGCCTTCTGGCCAAAAATGATTATAAAATTTTAATAAAAAAATAAGTTTGTAATATCATTATGAATGGTGTTACTATTTTTTGTAGATATTTGAACAATGGTGTGTATATATTATCACAACCTGTTAACGTAGTCTATTCTATAGGCAAGCACCCTAGATTAGATAGTGTATCAAATATCTACTTATGGCACTGTAGGCTAGGTCATATAAACAAGAACAGGATAAACAGGTTGACTTAAGAGAGAATCCTTGAAGTCAGTGATTGTGAATCACTTCCAACCTGTGAATCCTGTCTTCTTAGTAAAATGACCAAGTCACCTTTACTGAAAAAGGTGAGAGAGCTACTGAGCTCTTGGGCTTAGTACATACTAATGTATGCGGGCCCATGAGCATAAGTGCTAGAGGTGGATATTTCTACTTCATCACTTTCACGGATGATCTATCCAGATATGGATATGTCTATCTGATGAAACATAAGTCAGATTCATTTGAAATGTTCAAACGATTTCGAAGTGAAGTAGAAAAACAAACTGGAAAGAGTATTAAAACTCTTCTATCTGACCGAGGAGGAAAATACCTTTCTGGTGAGTTTCTCATATATCTAGGAGAGAATGAGATTCTCTCCTAATGGACTCCTCCAGGAATACCACAGCATAATGGTATGTCTGAAAGGAGAAATCAGACTCTGTTGGACATGGTCTAATCCATGATGGATTTTGTCAGCTTGCCGATATCCTTCTGGGGATATGCACTCGAATTGGCCTGTTATCTGTTAAATAGGGTTCTAAGTAAGTCTGTAATTAAGACTCCATATGAGATATGAATAGGACGTAAGCCAGCACTTTCATACCTTAGGGTTTGGGGGTGCCCGACCTATGTCAAATGGTTAGTTACAGATAAACTTGGACTTAAGTCTGACAAATGCACATTCATAGGGTACCCCAAAGAGACCAAAAGATATTTTTTCTACTATCCTGATGAACAAAAGGTGTTCATCATCTTAAGGCAACCTTTTTAGAAAAGAAGTTCATTGGTGAAGGAACCGTTATCTCTAAGGTTGAACTTGATGATGTTCAATAGGTAGAAGGACTGACACCAATAGCTGAACCTGAGTCAGATTTGATTAGATCAGATTTGGAGCCTAATATACCTGCACCATTAAGGCAATCCGGTAGAGTACCGTATCAGCTAGACAGATACTACGGTTTCTTGATCCGGGATGGTGATCCCATCGAACTTGATGAGAACGATGAGGATCCGATCACCTGTATGGATGCAATGCAGAGACCTGATTTCAAAAAATGGCTTGAAGCCATGAAATCCAAAATAGAGTCTATGAAGGTCAACGATGTATTGACATTGGTTGACCCACCTGAAGGGGTTAAACCCATTGGGTGTAAATGGGTCTTCCAAAGGAAGAGGGGCACAGATGGAAAGGTGGAGACCTATAAAGCCTGTCTGGTTGCCAAGGGATATCGTCAACATTATGGTATTGAATATAATGAGATGTTCTCCCCTGTGGTAATGTTCAAATCCATTCGGATAATGCTTGCAATAGTTGCCCATCTGGATTATGAGATCTGATAGATGGATATAAAGATAGCTTTTCTGAATGGAGAGCTGATCGAAGAGGTGTATATGATACAATCTGAGGGGTTTACATCCACAGATGAGTCCAAGGTGTGCAACCTTCAGAGATCCATTTATGGATTGAAGCAAGCTTCTCGAAGTTGGAACATGCATTTTGATAAGGTGATCAAAATGTATGATTTCGTTAAGAATGGAGAAGAGCCCTGTAGCTATAAATGGATAAATGATCCAGTTGTGGTATTCCTTATCTTGTACGTAGATGACATTCTCTTAATCGAGAATGACATCCCCACACTATAGGGAATAAAAATTTGGTTGTCATCGCAATTCTCTATGAAGGACTTGGGTGAAGCATCCTACATCCTAAGGATGAAGATCTATAGGGATAGATCTAACAGGATACTTGGGTTATCCTAGTCCACATACATAGACACAGTGCTGAAGAGATTCAGCATGGAGAATTCCAAGAAGGGCTATCGATCGATAGGCCATGGAATTTCTCTCTCTAAGAAGGATTGTCTGATAATTTTTGAAGAGAGAGAGCGTATCAGTAGAGTCCCATATGCTTTGATCGTGGAATCTATCATATACGTCATGACATGTACAAGGCCAGATGTGGCATACTCACTAGGAGTAATGAGTAGATACCAATTTGATCCTAGAGAAAACCACTAGAAAGTTGTTAAAGCCATCCTTAAATATTTAAAAAATACTAAGGACCAATGGTTGGTTTATGGCGAGTCAGATTTGAAACTTGTGGGGTTCACAGACTCCAGCTTTCAATCTGACCATGATGACAGTAGAAGCGTGTCGGGTTATATCTTTACTCTAAATGGTGGAGCCATCTGCTGGAAGAGTTTCAAGTAGCATACTGTGGCAGACTTTGTTTGTGAGGTGGAGTACATCGCAGCATCGGATGCCGCGAAGGAAGCTGTGTGGCTGAAAAAATTCATCACCGAGTTCGAAGTAGCACCCTCCCTCGATAGTCCGGTCTTGCTCTATTGCAACAGCACTGGTGCCATAGCTCAGGCAAAGGAACCCAAAGCACACCAGCGGACGATGCATATTTTGCACCATTTTCACCTGGTCCAGAAGATCATGGATCGAGGTGACGTCGACCTTTAGAAGATTGACAGAAAGGAGAATCTAGCCGACCCCTTTACTAAAGCCCTGGCGATAAAGAAGTTCGACAACCACAAGTCGAAGATTGGTATTAGATACTATGCTGAGTGGCTTTAGGACAAGTGAAAGTTGTTGGAAAATATATCCCAAAAGTCAATCGTCAACTTATTGACGGTTGAGCAACCTTGTATTGTAATTGATTTATTAATAAATAAAATATATTTTTGATATTTTCATCACAAGTTTTCATCTTCTAATGAACTCTGTTGTTATGATGAAGTCTTTAAGACTATTTAGGTTCGATAAAGAGAGAATTTATCAATTAGTCCTTAAAACTATTCACGACCAAATGATGAGCTATTAATAAGGATGACAGCTTCTATCGAGCATAGGTCACTGTAGGCCATATGGGTTGGTTGTCCTCTTAACCAAGGAGTGTAGAGACACTGGTATGGCATACAGGTGAGATGTAAGGGTACATCGTCATTGAACGTGACCAACTTCAGAGCATTCTGCTGTCGAGAATGTCTCTGATGGGATATAGGTATAAGTATCCCTTAGACCTGAGATCGCCTCAATGACTTGCAAGCAACTCACTGTGCTTTAGTACTGGACTAACTAAATTTCTAATTCAATGAATGAAAGCTTCTGGGCATAGTCAAGTACTTGTGAAGTCAGAGTGTGATCAAAATGGGATTGATCACTCCAAGAGTTGGAGAAGAATGAGTCATTGTATTTCAATTTAGTAAAATCTTGGCCAGGATAATCCATCAGATGGATTTGATATTTTGAAATACAATGTGGACAACCTGATCAGAGTTGACAGTTGAACTCTGAGGTGTCCTATGAGTATTTTGGTCAAGGGGATGAATTATATGGAAACTATATCCGCATGGGTTCTAAGGATGTTGTTCTACACATTTGACCTATCCGACCGTCAGGTACCATTGCTAGATGGCCACTTTGATTGGTACAGAAATTTATTCCTATGCTACCGACTTAGGTTCAGATCTATGAGGTCACACATATTAGAGTTCACAATATGATCGGATGGTTTATCAATGATTAAGAATCGTTCTAGGGTTAAACGATCAATATGATTGACATTTAACCTAGTGCAAATATTGCAGGAGGATCGATTAGCAATTTGATTGCTAATTGGCTTAATTTGATTAAGTTAATGGATTGAGATTAAGTCTAATTAAATATAATTTAATTAGATTTGATTTGGGCTTGATTGGATCAAGTCCAGTTGGTTTATTGGATAAGCCAAGTGCAAGGAAAAACTATTCCTAGTCCAATTAGGACTTGGGTCAACCTAATTTCTAATTCGATTAAAAAATTAAATCAAATTTAAATCTAATTTAATCTGATTAAATTAGGTTCTTAATTAGGTTAAGACCTATTTTAATTGAGTTGATTTGGTTTTGGTTTGATTTGGTTTGAAAAACCAAATTTGAACAAGTCATAGATTGAATCCTAGTAAGACTAGGATTCCACCTTGCGCCACCTTAGCCCCCCACTCCCACTCTCCCTTATTTTGTGCGACAAAACCTTCTCTCCCAGGCCTTCATGCATGCCCAAAGCTTTTCACTCTTTCTCTCTTACATGGAATGTGGTTGTGGACCAAGTCAAAGTAGAAATTTGTTTGGATTTCAAATTTAACAATCAGATTATAAATTAGATTTAATCTAAGAAATAATCTAAGCATGTATAAATAATCATGTAATAAACAACCTAGGCTCTAATACCAATTGAAGAAATCAGATCTAGGGTTTCAAGGTTAGATCTTGAAATCCTAGATCTGGTTTCTTCATTAAATACATGTCTCTAATTCTCAACTCTTTGAGAATATGTATCAAAAGTTAATTTCATGGACGATTCAAGGATACATTACACTTGAATGCAAAATAAATTTATCTTTTTATTGATCAAATCAGTGTATTAAGTACAAAATTATATTCTAGATTAATTACAATGTGTCAGCCATATTGGTGGGTGCAAGAGCTCCAAGAGTTGGTAACTAAAAGGATTTCTATTGAAAATTGAATAACTTAAGTTATTAGGAAACCTAATGCAAGTAGGACTTGTATTATGAGATTGAATAAAATTCAATCCTTTTGCCTATTTAAAGGAACCTCCCTTAAGATCCCTAGAGCATCCCAACCAGCAGTCCATGCCCATGAAAGAGAGCTCCTATGCCCTCTCTTCTCCTCCCCTTCTCTTCTCCCCTTAGGCGTCCCACATGCCCCACCTTGGGCATCCCATATCATCACGCTCAAAAGGACTGTTGGGCATCCCCTCCTTTGCTGGTTCCTAGTACTTGGTAGCAGCACAAGCAAGGGTAGAAAGTTAAGAGGAAAAGAGAAGAAGAAGATCAAGAAAAGAGATTAAGAGTTGATCGCGATCTAGATTTCATTCAGATTCAGCAGGCTGAATTTTCTTAGAGAAGAAAATTTAATCTTAAGAGGACTGTTCCAGACTGATCCTGAGTGGATATCCATAGAGGTCAGACACTTATATAGCTAGAAAAAAAAATTTTCTCTTTCAGATCCAGATTTGAAGAAAAAAATTATGAAACAGGTATGTGATTCGATCACATGTTTAATTTCAGCATATGTCAATTTCAGTATATTAACTAGATCCTTGTGGTTTGTGTTTTTATGTATGCATCACATAGATTAAAAGATGTTTTAATCTTGTCTTCTACTGTGACATTTGGAAAAGAAAGTTTTGAAATACACATGCATGCCCCAACACACGAATTCCAACAAATATAAGAGAAAAATAATAAAATAAAACCCATCTTGCCATGTGTTAAGTTCTTAGAAAGCCAACAAACCTCTCTTTCTCTCTCTCTCTCTCTCCAAGTGGCACAACCCAAGGAAAATAGCTACCAAACAATTCTCAAAAAATCCATTAAAAAAAAAACTTTTAAAGCTTCAGGCCTAGCACCGCCTCATTGTTTTCTGTCAGCCAAGTCGACTCCTCAATCAAGTCGACTACCCCACACTCGAGTTCACTCCACCCAACACCAAGTTGACTCTTCCCTGTGTGCTACCATAAAAACTTTTTGGCACAGTTCTATCCCCTAAGACAGAGTCGACTCCCTCAGTGGCCGAGTCGACTCATCTAGGGGCAGAACTTACTATTCATCCAAAAATTTACTCAAAATTTTCCCACACACATATATTATTTCACCTCTAAATCATATTCAAATACTCAAGAAATGCCATGACCTTTGCAAATAAATACTTTCTACAAATTCAAATTTTAAATATCACCTTATTCTCAGCTTGAGATGTTACATTTCCACTACCCTTAAAATAATTTCATCCTCAAAATTGGCATTGTTAGATTTGTGCCCTAAAAGTTAATTATTTGCTGATACATTTTATAATTTTAAGATTTAATTTTATACTTATAATATTTTTATTATCAATAAAATTTTTTTTATTTCAATCATGTTTATGTGTCCATGATTTATCTTAGAAATTAACAAAGATATGCTCAAAGTGTTGAGAATTTGAGACATAAATTAAGTAGTGATTAATTTTTAAATGCTCCTAATCAAAGGATCGTCATGAAGGATAGTGATCAATCCATTCAAAATTGATGTACAGTTCATCTCTCTTTTGGGTAGATGAGTCTTGGGTCTGCAGTGTAGGGACACTGGAGTAAGGGTGCAGGTGGTTGTTAGAGAATAACTTGTACTAAGCATGACCAACATGAAAAACTACATGGATGTCTACTCACTCATTGGTGGTCTTCTCGATACTGCAATGGTGTGAGTGGTCCTTTGACCTACGGTGTCATTGACTATTCGCAGTAAGGCTATTGAGTTTGACTGCACATTCTCTTGGTTCCTAGCCATTCGGATCCTTACTGTGTATGTTGGTTTCAGTAGGTACAGGTTTGCGGTTTGGAGTAGGATGCACCTAGATGAAATCTATCAATCTTGATAGAAAAGGAGAAGTCCTATGTGATTCACAAGATTGAATTCAGAAAGTCTTTGGCTAAAGCAACTGTGATACTAGAAAAGAGTTTTCATAGAATTCACAAATGAACTCGAGTCGAGCCAATTTAGCATATGACTGATGATGGAGTCTGACGAGTTCTTCATGACCTCTATCAAGTCGAGACTCATGATAGAAAAATTGAATCATACGATAACTACACCTAGAGATTCATACTTTCATTTTACTGGAATGTCACTACATACTGCTAAGTGTCACTAGTAGATTATGAGACTCATCATATATCATCTTGATGATCGATAATCCTCGAAGGATAGAATTGAAAATATTTCAACCGATCAAAAAGAGTTTCAATGATATTATGATGGCGATCACAATATATCTCACTATCAGATAGAATGAAACCTATGGAGTTACACATTAAGGGATTTAATCTTGAATTTGCCAATTGAGCTTATGAAGTTCTAATTGGATTAGGATTTATTAAAATTTTATTAGATTTAAGAGAATCATACTAGTATATGGTTAAACCTAATTTTTCTCAAAACTTCAAATGGATCAAGTCCATTGCATGGAACCTAACTTAAATCCATTAGGATTTAGCTGGGCACCTATTTGTGAGCCCAAGAGGATTGAATTAAGTCAATGAGTTGGCTAAATTATGTCCTCATTATCTCCTCATTATCTTCTCATTGATTTCCTATTATTGTGTGTGGAATTAAGGGAAAGAAGAGATGGCACCATGCATCTCTTTTGGAAATTCCTTTGGGTGCCATCTCTTGGATTGGCATGAGGAAGAGAGAGGGGCCCACCCTCTCTCTTGCATTAGTGTGAAAGAAGAGAGAGAGAGGGGCTATGCCCCCTCTCTTGTGCATGAAAACCCTAAGGGGGCGCCAAGTGTTGGCGCCCCATCCACCTGCCCTATATTGTAAGGGGTGTCCACTTAGACTGCCTTAGCTGACTGGGGTGCCCCATATGCTTATCAAAAGAGATTGATGTCTTACCAATTAAGTCTGATTTTAATAGACAAAAATTAGATTAAAAAGATAGAAATTCTTATGCGATAAGGATATACCTCTTTAAGTTAATTGGTTCCTGATTTGGATCAAGGATCTATTTAAAGAGATAGTCTCTTAGGATTTGAAATAACAAAATTTTGTGAAACAAAAATTTTTCTCTCTCCTTCTCCATGCCACACCCTCGCTTCCTCTTTTCTTTCCCATGCCCAAGGGTTGGGTGTTCTGTATTCCACATGCCAAAGAAAAAAAAGAGTCCCCTTCTACAGCAAGAAATGAGGAGAAGGAGGCTGCAATTCAAAGGTTGAAGTTGCAGTCCAGATCATTTACTGATCAAGGTTCAAAGAGGCATAGATTTTTCTTGGAGAAGAAGGATCTAACATGAAAAGAAGGATTCAAGATTGATTCTGATGGATACCTGTAGAGGTCAAACAAGTGTGCGGCTCAAGAACCTTTTAATCTGAGATCATCGATAGCGGTGAATTTTTATCTGCACAAAGATATTGAGATTTGATCTCATCCTTATTATATTTATCAGATTATATGCATGTCTTTACTTTGGAGCTTGGGTAGGATTAGATGAGATCTAATGCAAGTGGAGTTAAAGGATTTAATCTGATTATTTTTTTGTTGAGATTGAAAAGTTTTTGAAATCTATACATGCATCCTACCTGATTTTCTAATGATGGTATCAGAGCCACTAATTTTTAAAGACATATATAATTTGATTTTTATCTTAGATCTAAAAATTTTAATGATTTAAAATTGATCTTGTGCTGATATATGGTTGTCTTGGTATGGAGTTTACCCTCTATATTGAAAAAATTATCCTAGTACAAGATTGATCGATTTTAAAAATTATTTTTAAAATAGTTAAATCAATTTTTTAGATTTGAATATTAGCATATGTGATATGTTTATTTCATATTTAGATCTAAAATTAGAATGATTAAATGTTCACATCAAACTGGTATAAGGTTGTCCTGATATAGGATTTATCCCTATATTGAAAAGATTGTCCTAGTTTGATGCGAACCAATTTTTAAAAAATATTTTTAAAATATTTTAATTATTATTTTAGATCTGATTATATATATATTTGATATATATATTTTTTATTTTAGATCTAAAATTTGATGTATATATGATACATATTTTAGTTTAGATCTGAAACTACATATATATAATATATGATATTAGGTTTCGATCTAAAACTATTTGAAGATCATAAGCCGCTAATGCATGCAATGAAATATAATCTAAAAATTAATTTTGAATATAAAATTATGTTATTGTATGTGGGTATGGGTTAAACAAATTAGGTTTAGTGATCAAACTACAATTAGGGTCAACTTGATTAGATCAGGCTAAAATCTATTGTCGATTTTGAGCAGTTGATTGAACCTAATCAATAATTGATTAAGATTAGATTAAAGGGGCTCAAAGTCGATTTTTGTTGTAGTTGGTGCATCGATTCATATTTTGATATGAATTGATTGACTCAAGATCAAATTTGGCTCAGTGGTTCGAATCCATTTCAATAGGTTAACCTGATCGATTTTAATCGATCAATTTGGTGTCTAAGGCAAGTATTTAGATGGTGGTAATTTAATTGATTCTGTTGTCTGACCTGATCAATTTTGATTGGTGTCTAAGAAAAACAACGGAGGGATCTCCACTCATCTTAACTTACCTAGCCATCTTGGGAGATTTAGTTTCATGCTAGGTTACTTGTTGACTCAAGTTCATCCATGTCGACTAAGCTAGTTAGACATGTTGATGTGCTGATCTGAATTTGATCAGTCGGATGTCAGATCTACTAATTTAGAAGAAATCTAAGTCTAAATTTTTTTACTAAATATTAAGTCTAGGGGTCTTCCATCGTTGTAGAGATGCGGATGTCTTCTTGACATTGATCGTTCTTGGCTGGTTACATTGGTTGATGGTATTGAAAAGGTACAATCACTTTATTGACATTTGATGTCCCACAGTAGAGATGGGGTTAGACCCGATAACTATTAGGTGAGGGTCCTAATGATAATTTTATGCCCGCTGGTGAATGATGGGTCTGACTTAACTAAAAAATGTGCCAATAATTGTTAGGTGAGACCATAGGACTTAGAGACCAAGCCCACTATATTTTGCTTAGTGAAGTAATAGATAAAGTATTGTCCACTCATTAGTCTATGCTCATCAATAACTATTAGGTGAGATGTGTATAGATTAATGGGACTACAGTACCTACTTGAAATCAATCGCGTATAGATTTTCATTTCTCCATCTGAGGAGTGTGGAAGATTCGAAAAAATAGTGAGAGTCTTTATTTATTTTTAAAGTTCATAGAATAAATATTTTTATAAGTACAAATATCTAACTAAAAATTATTCTCTCTACAGATAACCATATTGAGTTCCAACCCCTTAGTTTGTATCCTCGATACTAATAGATTAACTGGTACAAACTATAAAGACTGGCTCCAAAATTTGAAAATTATTCTCAGTTTTGAAAAACTTAGCCATATCTTTGATCAGGATGTGCCTGTGTTACCAGCTCGTCCACCCCTTAATCAATGAGCCGCACTTGAGAAGTGGATCGATGAAGATAACAAGACAAAGTGTTATATTTTAGCATCCATGTCCAATGATCTTCAATGATAGAATGAAGACATAAGGACTGTCAGAGAGATGTTGACTCACCTATAAGAGTTATACAGTGAGTAGAGTCACATAGGTCACTTTGAAGTCTTCTAGAGACTATTCAAAGCAAAAATGTGTGATGGTAGTCCGTCAATGATCATTGTTTGACAATGATCAAGGACATCGAGGAGCTTCAGAAGCTCGATATGAATATGGATAAGAAATTGCAGGTGAATTTGATCCTCCAGTCTCTTTTTGATTCATATAGGTAGTTCATCATGAACTATCACAGAAACAAAATTGATAGCACTTTACTTGAGTTACTGAACATGCTGGTAACAGTAGAGGACATTTTGAAGAGTTTGAGAGGTACAGTTCTGACTGTAGAGTGGGCTTCCTCCAAAAAATAGTTTTCTTTCAAGAAGAATAAAAAGTCTGCAAAGAAGCAAAAGAACAAGACCAAGCCCAAAAAGCAAGTTTCGAAGAAGACCGACGATAAAGAAAAGTGTTTCTATTGCAATGTCGAAAGTTACTGGAGAAGAAACTGTCTGATCTACCTGGCGACTGTCAAGAGCAAAAAAAAGGAAGGCCTTCTGAAGGTATATCTAATATGCTCATTATTGAAACTAATCTAATAGTTTCCTCTTCTTCTAGTTGGATTTTAGATTCTGGATCAAGTACTCATTTATGTACTTTATGTAGGATCTTGAAGAAGTGAGAGGGCTGAGGGAAGGTGAGATCACTCTCCGGGTCGGCAATGGAGCAAGGGTTGCTGTTGAGGCTGTCGGGACCTACCCTCTACATTACTGTCAGGAGTTAGTTTAATTCTTAAAGAGTGCTGTTATGTACCTATAGCCAGTAGGAATTTGATTTTCATATCTGTGCTGGCACAGAATAATTATAATTTTCATTCCAATAAAAATATGCGGTTGATTTATTTCAAAAATAAAATTATTGCACATGCTTTCTTGATTGACGATCTTTATCATTTGCATATGGATACGAGTGTAAATATTAACGAGCAAATTATGAATGCCATATGGTCTAAGAGACTTAGAGATAGGATTTGTTGGGTACAAAATACCCACGGTCGAAGTTCTCGACAGGATTAGTGTTGGGAAATGTGTCCCAAAAAGTCAATCGTCAAGCTGTTGACGGTTGAGCAACCAAGTATTATAATTGATTTGTTAATAAATAAAATATATTTGACATTTTCATCATAAGCTTTCATCTTCTAATGAACTCCGTTGTTATGATGAAGTCCTTAGGACTATTTAGATTCGATAAAGAGAGGATTTATCGATTAGTCCTTAAAACTGTTCACGATCAAATGATAGGCTGTTAATAAGGACGACAGCTTCTATCGAGCATAGGTCGCTGTAGGCCATATGGGTTGGTTATCCTCTTAACCAAAGAGTGTGGAGACACTGGTATGGCATACAGGTGAGATATAAGGGTACATCGTCATTGAACGTGACCAACTCCAGAGCATTCTGCTGTCGAGAATGTCTCTGATGGGATATAGGTATAAGTGTCCCTTAGACTTGAGATCACCTCAGTGACTTGCAAGCAACTCACTGTGCTTTGGTACTGGACTAACTGAATTTCTAATTCAGGGATGGAAGGCTTCTGGGCACAGTCAAGTACTTGCGAAGTCAGAGTGTGATCGAGATGGGATTGACCACTCCAAGAGTTGGAGAAGAATGAGTCGCTGTATTTCAATTTAGCAAAACCTTGGCCAGGGTAATCCATCAGATGGATTTGATATTTTGAAATACAATGTGGACAACCTGATCAGAGTTGACAGTTAAACTCTGGGGTGTCCTATGATCATTTTGGTCAAGGGGATGAATTATATGAAAACAATATCCGCATGGGTTCTAAGGATGTTGTTCTACACATTCGACCTATCCGGTCGTCGGGTACCATTGCTAGATGGTCACTTCGATTGGTATAGAAATTTATTTCTATGCTACCGGCTTAGGTTCGAACCTATAAGTCACACATATTAGAGTTCATGATCCGATCAGATGGTTGATCAATGATTAAGAATCATTCTAGGGTTAAATGATCAATACGATTGACATTTAACCCAGTGCAAGTGTTGCAGGAGGATCGATTAGCAATTCGATTGCTAATTGGCTTAATTTGATTAAGCCAATGGGCTGAGATTAAGTCTAATTAAATATAATTTAATTAGATTTATTTTGGGCTTGATTGGATCAAGTCCAATTGGTTTATTGGATAAGCCAAGTGCAAGGAAAAACTAGTCCTAGTTCAACTAGGACTTGGGTCAATCTAATTTCTAATTTGATTAGAAAATTAAATCAAATTTAAATATAATTTAATCTAATTAAATTAGGTTATTAATTGGGTTAAGATCTATTTTAATTAGTTGATCTAATTTTGATTTGATTTGGTTTGAGAAACCAAATTAAAACAAGTTATGAGACAGAATCCTAGTAGGACTAGGATTCCACCTTGCGCCACATAAACCTTCTCCATGCCCTCTCTCTTAATTCAACGCCAATCTCCACTTATTTTGTGCGACAAAAGCCCTCTCCCAGATCTCTCTCACGTTCACAAAAGGTCTCTTCTCTTCTTTCTTACATGGAAGGTGGTTTGGATCAAATCTAAAAGGAATAAGTTTGGATTTTGAATTCTATGAGATAGAGTTTTAAAAATCCAAAACTCTTTCAATTTTGCACCAAATTTATCCAAATTTTTTTTTAGAATTTTTGTGGCCTTTAGGGTTTATATTGTGAACCCTTTTCTGGTGATCCATTCACAAAAATATGGAGGAGATGCTCAAGAGTTGGGCGTCCCTTAACTTGCCATGTTTGGATAAGCCTTGACTAGGTGTTTGACCTAGACAAGGACTCTATCATATCTCTCTATATAAGATGATTTTCTTTGTGAAATTTTAGGAGGAGATAGATATTTGAGAGACATTTCTTCCATCCAAAAATCAGAGAGAAATACCTTTGGGTCATGGAGATATAAAAGACACAAGTTAGGATATTTAGAGAGAAAAACGTGAAGAAGAAGAGGTCTTCTTCTAGGATTTTTGTTTTCATATCTTTCCTCCCTCCATCTTGAGTTTCCTGAGAGTGTCTCAGATCTGAAACTCCTCCTTCTACTTTTCATCTTTGGAAGAGTCCAAATCAAGAAGAAGGAGGCACCTGATCAACCATCAAAGAAGGATCAGCACAGTACTAGCATACTGTGCTGATTTCCTGAAGCCGGACTTCTGATCGAGATTCGTGGGCTCGTGTGGATGACTCCTAGAGGCCGAACACGTGTGCGGCTTGCAACATCATCCTTAAGCCCAGATTAGCGAGGTTAGAGCATCTAACTTGCAAGGTAATAGATCTGATCTATTATTTAATACATACATTAGATGTAGCTAGTATAGAAACATGTTGATATGATCAACATGTAGTTCATACTATATTTATATATATATTAATTTTTGATTTAATGCTATGTAATAATTATGTAATAGGATCTTAGATCTAGAGATTTTCTGATCTTAGAAAATAAATTTTGATTTATTTTAGTCTTCCGCTGTATGATCTTGAAAAAGTTTCAAGATCTAACCCTCTTTTCAAGATCTAACCCTGAAACCCTAGATCTGGTTCCTTCAATTGGTATCAGAGCCTAGATTCTTTATTACATGATTATTTATACATGCTTAGATTATTTTTAGATTAGATCTAATTTACAATCTGATTATTAAATCTGAAATTAAAATTATAGATCAATCACAAACTGCAAGGTTGTCCTGCTGTAAGGTTTACCCCTTACAGTGCAAAGGTTGTCTTAGTTTGTGTAGATCTATCTTTAATCATAAATTTATTAGATATGATCTAGATTAAATTTATGATTTATTAGATTTAAAAGATGTTTAAATCTGAAATAAAATCTCTTTGTTAATAATTTTTGTGCAAAGAAATTGTTTAAAGTTGAAATTATTTCAATTACATGAACCTGTTTAGATTAGATCTAAAGTAGTTTCATGTTTATTTCACTTGCATCTTGATTATGAATCAAACATGCAATATGGTTGGTAGAATCATATTGTAAAATTATTTTACAAATATAAAAATTATTTTTTTGAAAAGCCGAACCCAACCCTCAGCCCAAAACTTAATTAAGAATTAAGAAGTTGTTTGATTAGGTTCTAGGATTGTGAATTGAAGAACCTAAGACACAAATCATAACACATTGGGTTAATGGGTTAGTGGGAATTAGGTCCATTAATTGGGTTAGACCTATGGTTAGATTAAAGATGGACTTAATTAGAGAATTGACTAAATCTAATCAATTGTTGTCTTAGATTAGGTCAAAGATTCTCTAGATCAATTACAATAGTTGTAGTTGGTCAAGTCCATGTCTTTAATGAGAACCAAATGGACTTGATTCTTGGCTAAGCGGTCTAGCACGAACTGTTAGGTTGATCTAATCGAAACTAATTAAACCAGTTGGTGTCTAAGGTAAACCAGACCGGTGGTTTTTAATTGGGAGCCCGCTTACCTGGCCATTTCTGATGGTGTCTAAGGCAAGCTTTGGCAGACCCTCCCACTGATCGAACTTACCTGGCCTCTTGGTGAAATTATATTTTGATCGGATCACTTGACTATTCGAGCTGACCCATGTCAGCTAGGTAAATCAGTGTGACTGATTTAGGTGCTCCTAGACCAGCCCCTTTAATGGTCTCCCTTAAACTGACTTGGTGAAGCCAGTGGGAGGATCATGATAAGCTGGTTCATCTGACCTCATCCTCTAAATTATTTAAATCCTCTAAAATTATTAAGTCCTTAAAATGACAAAGTTATGGAGATAACTGAGTCATAGCCTCCCATTAAGGTGTTTGATAATGAGTCCATTAACTCAATAATCATTGCAGACCCAAAGGCCTGGTGCTTGTTGACTAATGAATTATCACTCATCATATGATGACTTGGAAGTGTCTCTCTAATGGTGGTTAGGTGAGCCAACCAAAGTTGGGCTTAATCATTCGTAGGTTAGATACACCAAGTATGATCATGTTAATGGTTGGACCTAACTGGATCCTTACAGTGGAGGCCAAAGCCTACTGATTAGGTTTCTGGGGTAAAATTAAAATTACTAGAAATTGTTTAGAGAAATAATTGGTTATGAACCTACCCTTAGATGTACACGGGTTGACCAACCAAAGTTGGGCTTGTGTGCAGTCTAAGTGGATTCTAGTACCCGCTAAGGAATTAGGATAATTCTTCGAGTTGGAGGTAGAGGCTACCAATTCGAATAAAATAGTGGGAGAAACCTTTTGATTAAAGTCCAAATCTTTAGGTTTAATGAATCAATTACTAATTAGGTTATGGTTCTCCTTTGTGCAAATATGGCCACTTCCCTATCGCTCCGATCATTGTTGGACAATGATAAGTTGTGGGACCCAACTTCGGTAGCTGGTACCGAAAGTTGAAGATAGTCCTGGAGCATGAACGGATCCTATATGTGATAATAGATCCTGCACCTGAGGAGACAGCTGTCAATGCACGTGGAACAATCAGAGACACTTACCAGAAGTGGCTCAGTGATCGGACCACGGTGCGCTGTATCATACTGGCTATCATGAGCGACGAGTTCAGTCGTAGATTCGAGACAGCTCAGCCAAAGGACAAGCTTCAAGTGTTGGAGGATGCCTTTGGCACACCCGATGACGTGGAGAGGCACAATACTAGTTGTGCCATCTTCAACGCCAAAATGCGGGATGGTGCCTCTGTCACTGATCATGTATTGTACATGATCGAGCTGATGGAATGATTGAGCAAGCTCGACTTTTCCTTGCATGAGCAGCTTGGGAAAGATGCAATACTGAACTCGCTACCCAAGTCTTATTTCCCATTCTTCACTCATTATAGAATGACAAAGCCTAAAGAGAACTACCACGGGTTACTGGGGTTGCTTCAGAACTTTGAGAAGGATCACCAACTTCACAAGGAGTCGGTGAATTTAGTGGGAGGTTCGTCTTCTGGTTCTCGACCTTTTAAGAAAGGGAAGAAGAACAAGAAAAGAAAGTAAAGAAGGTGCAAGTTCAGGCTAGGACATCAGTGCAGAGTCAGACCAAAAAGGTCAAGCCTGATAAGAGTCTATTCTACTGGCAAGCACCCTAGATTAGATAGTGTGTCAGATATCTACTTATGGCACTGTAGGCTAGGTCATATAAACAAGAACAGAATAAACAGGTTGACTCAAGAGGGAATCCTCGAAGTTAGTGATTGTGAATCACTTCCAACCTGTGAGTCCTGTCTTCTTGGTAAAATGACCAAGTCACTTTTTACTAGAAAAGGTGAGAGAGCTACTGAGCTCTTGAGCCTAGTACATACTGATGTATGTGGGCCCATGAGCACCAGTGCTAGAGGTGGATATTTCTACTTCATAACTTTCACGGATGACCTATCCCGATATGGATATGTCTATCTGATGAAACATAAGTGGATTCATTTGAAATGTTCAAACGATTCTGAAGTGAAGTAGAAAAATAAACTGGGAAGAGTATTAAAACTCTTCGATCTGATCGAGGAGGAGAATACCTTTCTAGTGAGTTTCTCACATATCTAGGAGAGAATGGGATTCTCTCTCAATGGACTCCTCCAGGAACACCACAGCATAATGGTGTGTTTGAAAGGAGGAATCGGACTTTGTTAGACATGGTCCGATCCATGATGGGTTTTTGCTAGCTTGCTGATATCCTTCTGGGGATATGCACTCGAATCAGCCTGTTATCTGTTAAATAGAATTTCAAGTAAGTCTGTAATTAAGACTCCATATGAGATATGGATAGGGCGTAAGCCAGTACTTTCACACCTTAGGGTTTGGGGGTGCCCGGCCTATGTCAAACGATTAGTCACAGACAAACTTGGACCTAGGTCTGACAAATGCTCATTCATAGGGTACCCCAAAGAGATAAAAGGATATTTTTTCTACCATGCTGATGAACAAAAGGTGTTCGTCAGCCTTAAGGCAATCTTTTTAGAAAAGGAGTTTCTTGGTGAAGGAACCGTTGCCTCTAAGGTTGAACTTGATGAAGTTCAACAGGTAGAAGGACCGACACCAATAGCTGAACCTGAGTCGGATATGATTAGATCAGATCCGGAGCCCAATATACCTGCACCATTAAGGCGATTCGGTAGAGTACCGCGTCAGCCGGACAGATACTACGATTTCTTGGTTCGAGACGGTGATCCCATCGAACTTGATGAGAATAATGAGGATCCGATCACCTATATGGATGCTATGCAGAGACCTGATTCTGAAAAATGGCTTGAAGCCATGAAATCCGAAATGGAGTCCGTGAAGGTCAACGATGTATGGACATTGGTTGACCCACCTGAAGGGGTTAAACCCATTGGGTATAAATGGATCTTCAAAAGGAAGAGGGGCGCAGACGGAAAGGTGGAGACCTATAAAACCCGTCTGGTCGCCAAGGGGTATCATCAACGTTATGGTATTGACTATGACGAGATGTTTTCTCCTGTGGCAATGCTCAAATCCATTCGGATAATACTTGCAATAGCTGCCCATCTGGATTATGAGATCTGGCAAATGGATTAAAGATAGCCTTCCTGAATGGAGAGCTGACCGAAGAGGTGTATATGATACAACCTGAGGGGTTTACATCCACAGATGAGTCTAAGGTGTGCAAGCTTCAGAGATCCATTTATGGATTGAAGCAAGCTTCTCGGAGTTGGAACATGCATTTTGATAAGTTGATCAAAATATATGGCTTCATTAAGAATGGAGAAGAGCCCTGCATCTATAAATGGGCAAATGGTCCAGTTGTGGTATTCTTTATCTTGTACGTGGATGACATTCTCTTAATCGGAAATGACATCCCCGCACTACAGGGAATAAAAGTTTGGTTGTCATCACAGTTCTCCATGAAGGACTTGGGTGAAGCATCCTACATCCTAGGGATGAAGATCTATAGGGATAGATCTAAAAGGATGCTTGGGTTATCCCAGTCCATGTACATAGACACTGTGCTGAAGAGGTTCAGCATGGAGAATTCCAAGAAGGGCTATCTACCGATAGGCCATGGAATTTCTCTCTCTAAGAAGGATTGTCCGACATCTCCTGAAGAGAGAGAGCGTATGAGTAGAGTCCCATATGCTTCAGCCGTGGGATCTATCATGTACGCCATGACATGTACAAGATCAGATGTGGCATACTCACTAGGAGTAGTGAGTAGATACCAATCTGATCCTGGAGAAAATCACTGGAAAGTGGTTAAAGCCATCCTTAAGTATTTGAGAAATACTAAGGACCAATGGTTGGTTTATGGCTAGTCAGATCTGAAACTTGTGGGGTTCACAGACTCCAGCTTCCAATCTGACCATGATGACAGCAGGAGTGTGTCGGGTTATATCTTTACTCTGAATGGTGGAGCCATCTGCTGGAAGAGTTTCAAGCAGCATACTATGGCAGACTCTGTTTGTGAAGCGGAGTATATCGCAGCATCAGATGCCGCGAAGGAAGCTGTGTGGCTGAGGAAATTCATCAACGAGCTCGGAGTAGCACCCTCCCTCGATGGTCCAGTCCTGCTCTACTGCGACAGTACTGGTGCCATAGCTCAGGTGAAGGAACCCAAAGCACATTAGCGGACGAAGCACATCTTGCGCCGCTTCCACCTGGTCTGAGAGATCATGGATCGAGGTGACGTTGACCTTCAGAAGATCGACGGAAAGGAGAACCTAGCCGACCCCTTCACTAAAGCCCTGGCAGTAAAGGAGTTCGACAACCACAAGTCGAAGATGGGTATTAGATACTGTGCCGAGTGGCTTTAGGACAAGTGGGAGTTGTTGGAAAATGTGTCCCAAAAAGCCAATCGTCAAGCTGTTGACGGTTGAGCAACCAAGTATTGTAATTGATTTGTTAATAAATAAAATATATTTGGCATTTTCATCATAAGCTTTCATCTTCTAATGAACTCCGTTGTTATGATGAAGTCCTTAGGACTATTTAGGTTCGATAAAGAGAGGATTTATCGATTAGTCCTTAAAACTGTTCACGACCAAATGATAGGCTGTTAATAAGGACGACAGCTTCTATCGAGCATAGGTCGCTGTAGGCCATATGGATTGGTTGTCCTCTTAACCAAAGAGTGTGGAGACACTGGTATGGCATACAGGTGAGATGTAAGGGTACATCGTCATTGAACGTGACCAACTCCAGAGCATTCTGTTGTCGAGAATGTCTCTGATGGGATATAGGTATAAGTGTCCCTTAGACTTGAGATCACCTCAGTGACTTGCAAGCAACTCACTGTGCTTTGGTACTGGACTAACTGAATTTCTAATTCAGGACGGAAGGCTTCTGGGCACAGTCAAGTACTTGCGAAGTCAGAGTGTGATCGAGATGGGATTGACCACTCCAAGAGTTGGAGAAGAATGAGTCGCTGTATTTCAATTTAGCAAAACCTTGGCCAGGGTAATCCATCAGATGGATTTGATATTTTGAAATACAATGTGGACAACCTGATCAGAGTTGACAGTTAAACTTTGGGTGTCCTATGATCATTTTGGTCAAGGGGATGAATTATATGAAAACTATATCCGCATGAGTTCTAAGGATGTTGTTCTACACATTCGACCTATCCGGTCATCGGGTACCATTGCTAGATGGTCACTTCGATTGGTATAGAAATTTTTTCTATGCTACCGGCTTAAGTTCGACCTATGAGGTCACACACATTAGAGTTCATGATCCGATCAGATGGTTGATCAACGATTAAGAATCGTTCTAGGGTTAAATGATCAATACGATTGACATTTAACCCAGTGCAAGTGTTGCAGGAGGATCGATTAGCAATTCGATTGCTAATTGGCTTAATTTGATTAAGCCAATGGGCTGAGATTAAGTCTAATTAAATATGATTTAATTAGATTTATTTTGGGCTTGATTGGATCAAGTCCAATTGGTTTATTGGATAAGCCAAGTGCAAGGAAAAATTAGTCCTAGTTCAACTAGGACTTGGGTCAATCTAATTTCTAATTTGATTAAAAAATTAAATCAGATTTAAATATAATTTAATCTGATTAAATTAGGTTCTTAATTGGGTTAAGACTATTTTAATTGGATTGATCTAATTTTGATTTGATTTGGTTTGGGAAACCAAATTAAAACAAGTTATGAGATAGAATCCTAGTAGGACTAGGATTCCACCTTGCGCCACATAAACCTTCTCCACGCCCTCTCTCTTAATTCAACGCCAATCTCCACTTATTTTATGTGACAAAAGCCCTCTCCCAGATCTCTCTCACGTTCACAAAAGGTCTCTTCTCTTCTTTCTTACATGGAAGGTGGTTTGGATCAAATCTAAAAGGAATAAGTTTGGATTTTGAATTCTATGAGATAGAGTTTTAGAAATCCAAAACTCTTTCAATTTTGCACCAAATTTATCCAATTTTTTTTTGGAATTTTTGTGGCCTTTAGGGTATACATTGTGAACCCTTTTCTGGTGATCTATTCACAAAAATATGGAGGAGATGCTCAAGAGTTGGGCGTCCCTTAACTTGCCATGTTTGGATAAGCCTTGACTAGGTGTTTGACCTAGACAAGGACTCTATCATATCTCTCTATATAAGATGAGTTTCTTTGTGAAATTTTAGGAGGAGATAGATATTTGAGAGACCTTTCTGCCATCTAAAAGTCAGAGAGAAATACCTTTGGGTCATGGAGATATAAAAGACATAAGTTAGGGCATTTAGAGAGAAAAATGTGAAGAAGAAGAGGGTCTTCTTCTAGGGTTTTTGTTTTCATATCTTTCCTCCCTCCATCTTGAGTTTCCTGAGAGTGTCTCAGATCTGAAACTCCTCCTTCTACTTTTCATCTTTGGAAGAGTCCAAATCAAGAAGAAGGAGCTACCTGATCAACCATCAAAGAAGGATCAACGCAGTACTAGCATACTGTGCTGATTTCCTGAAGCAGGACTTCTGATCGAGATTCGTGGGCTCGTGTGGACGACTCCTAGAGGCCGGATGCGTGTGCGGCTTGCAACATCATCCTTAAGCCCGGATCAGCAAGGTTAGAGCATCTAACTTGCAAGGTAATAGATCTGATCTATTATTTAATACATACATTAGATGTAGCTAGTATAGAAACATGTTGATATGATCAACATGTAGTTCAGACTATATTTATATATATTTTAATTTTTGATTTAATGCTATGTAATAATCATGTAATAGGATCTTAGATCTAGAGATTTTCTGATCTTAGAAAATAAATTTTGATTTATTTTAGTCTTCCGCTGTATGATCTTGAAAAAGTTTCAAGATCTAACCCTCTTTTCAAGATCTAACCCTAAAACCCTAGATCTGGTTCCTTCAATTAGCCCTTGCGAGCTCCGCCTGGACTCCTACGGGAGCCGGGCTCCGTCCTCAACATTAGCTGCTGGTAAGCCTTGTCCGGACTCCTACGGGAGCCGAACTTCGCCTTTAACTTTAATTGTAGGAAGACTCCGCCCGGACTCCTACGGGAGTCGGGCTTCATCCTCGACTCCAACGGCTACAAACAAACTTCGTCCGGACTCCTACGGGAGCCGGACTCCGCCAACAACTTCAATCGCAAGTAGACTCCGCCCGGACTCCTACGAGAGCCGGGCTCCGTCCTCAACATCAGCTGCCGGTAAGCCTTGTCCGGACTCCTACGGGAGCCGGACTTCCCCTTTAACTTTAACTGCAAGCAGACTTCGTCCGGACTCCTACGGGAGCCGGACTTCGCCTTTAACTTTAATTGCAGGAAGACTCCACCCGGACTCCTACGGAAGCCGGGCTTCATCCTCGACTCCAACGGCTACAGACAAACTTCGTCCGGACTCCTACGGGAGCCGGACTCCGCCAACAACTTCAACCGCAAGTAGACTCTGCCGGACTCCTACGGGAGCCGGGCTCCGTCCTCAACATCAGCTGTCGTAAGCCTTGTCCAGACTCCTACGGGAGTCAGACTTCACCTTTAACTTTAACTGCAAGCAGACTTCGTCCGGACTCCTACGGGAGCTGGACTTCACCTTTAACTTTAATTGCAGGAAGACTCCGCCCGGACTCCTACGGGAGCCGGGCTTCATCCTCGACTCCAACGGCTACAGACATACTTCGTCCGGACTCCTACGGGAGCCGGACTCCGCCAACAACTTCAACCGCAAGTAGACTCCGCCCGGACTCCTACGGGAGCCGGGCTCCATCCTCAACATCAGCTGCCGGTAAGCCTTGTCCGGACTCCTACGGGAGCCGGACTTCGCCTTTAACTTTAACTGCAAGCAGACTTCGTCTGGACTCCTACGGAAGCTAGACTCCATCTTCTATTCTGACTGCGGGAAGACCTCGCCCAAACTCCCACGGACACCGGACCTCGCTACCGACTCCAATCGAACTTCGACCAACAAGTCTGGACCCCCTGGCAGGCCACAGTAACGGACAACACTGCTCCACTCCCTGCGGCATACCCTACGCAACTTCATTACTCCCTGACAGGCCGTATTAACGGCCACAACACTGCTCCACTCCCTGCGGCGGACCCTACGCAACTTTATTACTCCCTGACAGGCCGTATTAATGGCCACGATTCTGCTCCACTCCGCACGGCAGATCCTGTGCGATCCCACCACTCCATGATGAGTCACGACAGCGAACGCCGCTCGACTCTCCGTAACTGACTCCACGTGGCACACCCCGGTGATAGCCACGGGTCCACTCCACTACTCTTCGCAGCAAACTCTGCCTGACCCTGGGCAGCCCACTGCCAAACGGTTACAGATGTCGCTATCAGGCTACTGCCCCCTCTACCTATAAAAGGGGGCTCCAGATACGTTATTCTATAAGCTCTCATCTTTTATCTAAAAACTCTGCTAAATTCTCCATTCGAGCACTCCATTCTTGTTGAGGCAGAGAACTGACTTGAGTGTCGGAGGGTCTTGCCGGAGCAAACCCACCTCCGGTTTAGACTTCCTTTGCAGGTCCCGGTGGCGACTGCGACTTCCTCAACTCTAGCTTCTCCGGTGCAAGCGGATTTTTGCACCAACAGGATTGACGCTAGAGGAAGGGCTCTGTGTCTTCGCAGTACCCTTGTTCTTAAAGGAGCGCTCAACGGATCCACCTCCGGTCATCTTATCCGGCACCCACTCCTCCTTTCCTCATCTGATGCCTTCTCGCGAGGCCTTCGCACAACTACCTCCGACTATGGTCGCCGACAAGGAGTGGCCGGACGATCGGCCTCTATCGGATTCCGTCAACACCATTTCGGGGGATCCCAGAGGGAGGCAACCAACATACCAGCTGTATCCCCCAAGCAGCAAAAAGTTGAAGAACCCATAACCTTTACCGAAGAAGACACCCATGGAGTCCAATTCTCTATAACGACGCGATCGTAGTTTCCTTGAATATAGCAAATTACGACGTCCGTCGCATCCTTGTCGACAACGAAAGTTCTGCCGACATCTTGTTCTACGATGCCTTTTCAAGGATGTCCGCTCTTGACGATCATCTGAGACCGATTTGCTCCCCCCTGATAGGGTTTACCGGTGACGCCATTCCAACAGAAGGAATGATAGCTCTGATTGTGGCTGCGGGTCAATATCCAAAGCAATCCAGGGCTCTGGTGAATTTCTTGGTGGTGAAGGCGCCATCCGCCTACAATGCAATCCTTGGCCGACCCGGCCTCAATGCCCTCTGAGCTGTCGTTTCGACCTACCATTTGAAGTTGAAGTTCCCCACCAACCAGGGGATCGGAGAGGTCCAGGGAGACCAGGCCCTGGCCAGACACTGCTACAACATCGCCTTGCAAAGAAGCGATCAGGCTGACCCCTGTCCCGTCGATGGACTCGATGCTCGCGATGACCTCACCGAAGAAAGGGGCGGCCCAATCGAAGATCTGGTACCAATCCCTTTGAATGATGGGAACGCGGAGCATGTGGCGTTAATTGGCTCCAACCTGGGGGAGGAGGTGCGGATGCATCTTATTGATTTCCTCCGAAGGAATGCGACGTTTTTGCTTGGGTTCCAGCAGACATGCCGGGGATTGACACGGGAGTCATGGAGCATCACCTGGCAGTCGATCCGAAGCATCGATCGATAAAAGAAAAAATCCAGAGTCATGCCCCGGAAAGGCAGAAGGCGATAGCCGAGGAAGTGGATAAGCTTCTCAAGGCTGGATTCATTAAGGAAGTCAATTATCCTGATTGGATTTCCAATGCTGTTCTGGTCAAAAAAGCAAACGACAAGTGGAGGATGTGCATAGACTTCAAAAAGCTGAATAAGGCTTGTCCAAAGGATAGCTACCCCCTCCCCAGAATCGACCAACTGGTGGACGCGACCTCAGGCCATGAGCTCCTCACCTTTATGGACGCGTTCTCCGACTATAATCAAATTAAAATGGCATCTGAAGATGAAGAAAAGACAGCTTTCATCACTAATCGCGGCCTTTACTGTTACAGGGTCATGCCTTTCGGCCTCAAGAATGCGGGCACAACCTACCAACGGTTGGTGAACAAAATCTTCAAAGAACAGATCGGCCGAAACATGGAGGTCTACGTAGATGATATGCTCATAAAAAGCAAGTCTTCTAGGAATCATGTCGCCGACCTCGAAGAGACCTTTGACGCCCTCCGAAAGTATAGAATGAAGCTGAACCCAACTAAATGCGCTTTCGGAGTAACCTCAGGAAAGTTCCTGGGCTTCATGGTATCAGGGCACGGGATTGAGGCCAATCCAGAAAAAAATTGCGCCATCTAGGAGATGACCGCCCCAAAGTCGATCAAAGAGGTTCAGCGCCTCACAGGAAGGATAGCGGCTCTTAATCGCTTCGTCGCGAGGTCGGCCGAATGATGCTTGCCCTTCTTTCAAACCCTCAAGCAGCCAAAGAACTTCTGTTGGACCCCTGAGTGCCAACAGACGTTCGAGGAGTTAAGAAGCTACCTTAGCTCACCCCCGCTGTTGGCCAAGCCTAAACCTGGGGAGGAACTATTTTTATACCTAGCGGTCTCTCCCATGGCCCTCACGATCATCCTTGTCAAAGAAGAAGTGAAAGTCCAGCGACCAGTCTACTACATTAGCCACGCGCTAAGGGATGCCGAGACCAGGTACACCAAATTAGAAAAACTGACCTACGCCTTGTTGATTGCAGCTCGGAGGCTCCGACCCTACTTTCAAGGGCACACCGTGATGCTACTCATCGATCAACCGATCAAGGCGATTTTACACCGGGCTGACACCTCCGGAAGAATGACAAAATAGGCAATCGAACTCATGGAATTTGACATCAACTACAGACCTAGACCAGCAGTAAAGGCCCAAATATTGGCAGATTTTATAGTAGAGTGCACCATCCCAGAGGAGGTCGAACCTGAGCAAAGCAAAGTTGACGACCTGAAGTCTCAACCGAACTCCCCCAACGAAGAGGCCAATCCCTCCGATCACTTTTGGACCCTCTATGTGGATGGATCTTCTAACATGTCGGGCGCAGGTGCAGGCCTGATCTTGGTCAGTCCAGAGGGAGTCGTAGCAGAGTACGCTCTGCATTTCGAGTTTCCCGCAACAAATAATGGAGCGGAATATGAAGCCCTGATCGCAGGACTAAGGATCGCCAGAGAGCTGGGAATAAGTCAGCTCTGGGTGCACAGTGACTCTCAACTGGTGGTGGGGCAAGTCAGCGGGAGTTATGAAGCGCGGGAGGACAGTATGTCCAGATACCTTGAGAAGGTAAAGGAGCTCACCCCCGTCTTCAGCAGCTTCAACATTAGACAGATTCCCAGACTGGAGAATACTAGGGCCGATCTTCTCTCCAAGCTGGCGACATCGGCTCCGGCCAAATTGCCCAGAGGTGTCCTCTTTGAAGTCCTAAAACACCCGAGTACAGAAGAATCGCAGCCCGTAATGGAGATCGACCACGAGCCCAGCTGGGTCGACCCGCTGATAACCTATCTTAAAGATGGGGTTCTCCCCCAAGATGCGAAGGAGGCTCGGAAGCTCCGAAATCAAGCCTCTCGGTACATCTTTTATGAGGGCAAATTGTACAAAAGATCATACTCCTTGCCCCTCTTGAAATGTCTCCGGCCCTCGGAAGCTGACTACGCCTTGTGGGAAGTACATGAGGGGATTTGCAGAAACCATTTGGGGGCTAGATCTTTATCCCACAATCTGCTCCGCCAGGGATATTACTGGCCAACGATGCATCGTGATTCGATTGAATATGTCAAAAAGTGTGATCGATGCCAGAGATATGCCAACATCCAGAGACAGCCCACCATCGAACTCACACCCTTGAGTGCCCCATGGCCTTTTGCACAATGGGGGATGGATATCCTTGGCCCTTTTCCCATGGCATCTGGGCAAAGGAAGTTCCTCCTCGTAGCGATCGACTACTTCACCAAATGGGTTGAAGCCGAACCACTAGCAAAAATTACGGAAGCGAAAGTTCAAGATTTCATCTGGAAATCAATCGTGTGTAGGTTCGGTCTGCCTAGAACCCTAATCACTGATAACGGACGATAATTTGCGAGAGCAAAATTCACCGAATTCTGTGAAGATTTAGACATCTCCCACAATTTCACATCAGTAGCCCATCCCCAGGCGAACGGCGAAGCTGAGGTGACCAACAGAACCCTTTTGCAGGGGATTAAGACAAGGCTCGAAAAAGCGAAGGGAACTTGGGCGGACGAACTTTATCATGTGTTGTGGGCGTATCGAACTACTCAGAGGCTACCCACGGGGGAGACCCCTTTCGCTTTAGCCTTCGGTACGGAAGCCGTCATCCCCATCGAGCTCAAACTCCCGTCAGCATGAGTAGTGGCGTTCGACGAACATCAAAGTTCGCAAGGTCTTAGAGCCAACCTCGACCTACTGGAAGAAAGATGGGAGATAGCTCAGGTTCAG
The DNA here is from genome assembly GCF_000442705.2 of Elaeis guineensis. Classification (NCBI taxonomy): domain Eukaryota; kingdom Viridiplantae; phylum Streptophyta; class Magnoliopsida; order Arecales; family Arecaceae; genus Elaeis; species Elaeis guineensis. The sequence continues at coordinate 98,285,297 of NC_025996.2, read as the reverse complement.
ATGGCAGCCTACAGACAGAAGGTTGCTCGATATTACAACGCCCGGATTAAGAACAAAGCCTTTAAAGCAGGAGATCTAGTGCTTCGACAAGCCGCTGTCTCGCAACCTCAGGACCGAGGGAAACTCGCCCCAAACTGGGAGGGACCGTATGAAGTCAAAAAAGTAGTCCGGCCCGAAACTTATTATCTTAAGGAACTCGGAGGAGCCGACCTCCCACGATCGTGGAGCTCGAAAAACTTGCAGATGTACTACCAGTAATTTCATTTTAATTGAAAATCACATACCTATATGTCCTTGGACAATGCAAACAAACTGTATCAAAAATGAAAGGGAAACCTCATCCCGACAAGGTCGAAGGCCCGATTCCATTTAGACCGGATGGGGGGAGAGGCCCTACAACGCCCATATGCGCTCCCACAGCCATGTCAAGAACAGGAGGAGAACCTCGTCCTGACATGAGCAAAGTCGAAGGCCCGGTTCCATTTAGACCGGATGGGGGGAGAGGCCCTACAATGCCCATATGCGCCCCCACAGCCATGTCAGGAACAGGAGGAGAACCTCGTCCTGACATGAGCAAATTCGAAGGCCCGATTCCATTTAGACCGGATGGGGGGAGAGGCCCTACAACGCCTATATGCGCCCCCACAACCATGTCAGGAATAGGAGGAGAACCTCATCCTGACATGAGCAAAGTCGAAGGCCCGGTTCCATTTAGACCGGATGGGGGGAGAGGCCCTACAACGCCCATATGCGCCCCCACAGCCATGTCAGGAACAGGAGGAGAACCTCGTCCTGACATGAGTAAAGTCGAAGGCCCGGTTCCATTTAGATCGGATGGGGGGAGAGGCCCTACAACGCCCATATGCGCCCCCACAGCCCTGTTAGGGACAGGAGGGAAACCTCGCCCTAACTTGAGCAAGGTCAAAGGCCTGGTTCCATTTAGACCGGATGGAGGGAGAGGCCCTACAACGCCCATATGCGCCCCACAGCCGTGTCAGGAACAGGAGGAGAACCTCGTCCTGACATGAGCAAAGTCAAAGGACCGGTTCTTTTAGATCGGATGGGGGGAGAGGCCCTACAACGCCCATATGCTCCCCCACAGCCGTGTCAGGAACAGGAGGAGAACCTCGTCCTGACATGAGCAAAGTCAAAGGACCGATTCTTTTAGACCGAATTGGGGGAAAGGCCTTACAGCGCCCTAACGCGCCCCCACAGCCGGGTCGGGAACAGGAGGAGAACCTCGCCCTGGCTCGAGCAAAGGGGAAGGCCTGGACTCCTACGGGAGTCGGGCTTCATCCACGACACCGCGGAAGACTCCACCCGGACTCCTACGGGAGCCGGGCTTCGTCCACGACACCGCGGAAGACTCCACCCGGACTCCTACGGGAGCCGGGCTTCATCCACGACACCGCGGAAGACTCCACCCGGACTCCTACGGGAGCCGGGCTTCATCCACGACACCGCGGAAGACTCCACCCGGACTCCTACGAGAGCCAGGCTTCGTCCACGACACCACGAAAGACTCCACCCGGACTCCTACGGGAGCTGGGCTTCATCCTCGACGTCAAGAAAGACGCCGCCCGGACTCCTACGGGAGCCGGGCTCCGCCCACGACCCCAATCACAGGAGGGTTCCGTCCGGACTCCCATGGGAGCCGAACTTCGCCTTGACTTCAGCGGAGAAAGATTTCGAGCGAAAAGGAAAAAGGAAGGCAATGGACCAGGACAGCTACGGTTGGAAAACGGACTGCGGTCGAGGTACAGAAAACTCTGTCACCGCAAGGACTGGGGCTCCCATCGGGAGTTCCAGCTCTTGGGGAAGTTTTCGACACAAAATAGGATGACTTACTTAGGGTGGTAGAAGCTCGAATCTCCGAATTCAAGCCCTGGGAGGGACCCTAGGCCCGAATGGCCCCAAGGGAGCCTGCAGCCATTGACGGAATAAAAGAGGTCATCGATGACCTTAGGACGATGTGAAAAAGAAAAGAAGAAAAGGAGGAAGAGAAGAAAGAAGAATAAAGAAGTTCAACGGACGACTATTCGATGCAAGATGCAGGCGAGATAACAAAATCTCCTCTTCATTTTTCAACCAACAAGGTGTACGTTACAAGACCCGGTGGGCCAGAAAAAAAATATATAAAAAATAAATACATCATCAACGACATCGAGAACATGGTTTGGAAAGGATACGCCGGAAGCCGCTTCAAGCTGCAAACTTCTCTTCCCATTTCGTGTTCAGTGCGTGTGGCGGGCCTATCGGCTTTCATCCCGCCTTGCTTCGCCCCACCTCCGAAGTCCCAACCTCGGGGGGAAAAGGATGGGATAGATTTCTGGGGGCGGTAAGGGCAATGGTAGCGGCGACGAAGACCTGTTTCAAGAAGAACCGAAGTCACCCTGGGGCAACGGTAGCGCCAGAAATATGCGTCATCACCAAATACTCCGTGGTAGCCACCGTCTAGAAAGCTCCGGCAAGGTTGGCATGCGCTACTTCCACCGCCCCCGCAACAAGTTTTACTGCCCCACCGTTGACGTCGACCGCTTCTGGTCCCTCGGCCCCGACGGCATCAAGGATCCCGCCACAGCTTGTGACGACAGCTCTGCCCTCTTGACCAGTATCACCCTGTCTTGCTACTCCGAAATTCTCGGGCAGAATACCTTTACCGACGGCCCCCGTTATTAAACCCCTATTGTTGAAGGAATTCTTCCTTGAGCCCCTTTTGAGACGACGGGGATCCTCAGCGGCCACTTGATGACCGGAGATCTCACCGGCCGCTGTTCTCCTCCTCGCCTTCCTCCAAGCCCTAGACATCCCTTCGAGGATGGCCTCCGGGGTGGAGGACATGACGTGGAAACCCCTTAGAAAAGAATCGAGGAGATGAAGACGGCAAGGACTGGTGCAGAGGAAGTGGCTGAGTAGCTAGGCTCTCAGACGGAAGAAAGGTGCCGTCCTCCCGAAGGAAGAGCAGGGGGTTTAAATAGCCAATGGATCTTAGCGCAGTTATGGCGGCGAGCGTCCCTAGGCCAACTGGTGCGTGCCACGTGTCCGGCGTGTCCCACTCGCCGCTATCGAGGATTGACTGTTCGCAAATTTTCATAACGCGACGCTTGGGATCACGTTTCGATGGGAGTTCTGAAAAGACTCTTCAGGTTGCCTTAACCGGAAAGAGGGCTCTGACGTGCGCACATTAAATGCCAACATATCCGAGGGCGGTTATGCACAGGATTCAAGGGGATAACTTCGGCCATCCCTCTGTGCTTCCTTCATTCGAACTTCAAACTCGAAAGTAGGGAGACTGGTGTTGGTACAAAATACCCACGGTCGAAGTTCTCGACAGGATTAGCCCTTGCGAGCTCCGCCCGGACTCCTACGGGAGCCGGGCTCCGTCCTCAACATTAGCTGCCGGTAAGCCTTGTCCGGACTCCTACGGGAGTCGGACTTCGCCTTTAACTTTAATTACAGGAAGACTCCGCCCGGACTCCTACGGGAGCCGGGCTTCATCCTCGACTCCAACGGCTACAGACAAACTTCGTCCGGACTCCTACGGGAGCCGGACTCCGCCAACAACTTCAACCGCAAGTAGACTCCGCCCGGACTCCTACGGGAGCTGGGCTCCATCCTCAACATCAGCTGCCGGTAAGCCTTGTCCGGACTCCTACGGGAGTCGGACTTCGCCTTTAACTTTAACTGCAAGCAGACTTCGTCCGGACTCCTACAGGAGCCGAACTTCGCCTTTAACTTTAATTACAGGAAGACTCCGCCCGGACTCCTACGGGAGCCGGGCTTCATCCTCGACTCCAACAGCTACAGACAAACTTCGTCCGGACTCCTACAGGAGCCGGACTCCGCCAACAACTTCAACTGCAAGTAGACTCCGCCCGGACTCCTACGGGAGCCGGGCTCCGTCCTCAACATCAGCTGCCGGTAAGCCTTGTCCGAACTCCTATGGGAGCCAGACTTCGCCTTTAACTTTAACTGCAAGCAGACTTCGTCCGAAATCCTACGGAAGCTAGACTCCATCTTCTATTCCGACTGTGAAAGACCTCGCCCAAACTCCTACGGACATCGGACCTCGCTACCGACTCCAATCGAACTTCGACCGACAAGTCTGGACCCCCTGGCAGGCCACAGTAACGGACAACACTGCTCCACTCCCTACGGCGGACCCTACGCAACTTCATTACTCCCTGACAGGCCGTATTAACGGCCACAACACTGCTCCACTCCCTGCGGCGGACCCTACGCAACTTCATTACTCCCTGACAGGCCGTATTAACGCCACGATTCTGCTCCACTCCCCACGGCGGATCCTGTGCGATCCTACCACTCCATGATGAGTCACGACAGCGAACGCCGCTCCACTCCCCGTAACTGACTCCACGTGGCACACCCCGATGATAGCCATGGGTCCACTCCACTACTCTTCGCAGTAAACTCCGCCTGACCCTGGGCAGTCCACTGCCAGACGGTTACAGATGTCGCTGTCAGGCTACTGCCCCCTCCGCCTATAAAAAGGGGCTCCAGATACGTTATTCTATAAGCTCTCATCTTTTATCTAAAAACTCTGCTAAATTTTCCGTTCGAGCACTCCATTCTTGTTGAGGCAGAGAACTGACTTGAGCGTCGGAGGGTCTTGCCGGAGCAACCCCACCTCCGGTTTAGACTTCCTTTGCAGGTCCCGACGGTGACTGCGACTTCCTCGACTCCAGCTTCTCCAGCGCAAGCGGATTTTTGCACCAACAGGATTAAAAGAAGAGTGCCCTATAAGCCAATCGTAAGTGCGTTGTGATAGAAATTTTCTTTATAATTTTTCAACTCATGAAATGATATTTATTATTTGAGATATTGATTCATCATATTAGCTGTATTTTATTATGTCTAAGATTATGATGAACCCCAAAGATTAGGGTAATAGTTTTAGGAGATATGAATGGTCATGCTAGTGAGACCTAAAATCCTAAAATCTTAATCTTAAACATTCATGGTCGTAGGAGATTGAGTCGGAGATCAATGTTCCGGATAGACTGGCACATCCTATGTATGCACGATGGAGAGGGTGGCAGATCTCACTAGCCACTTATGTGGGACACTAATATAAAGATGTGAATGCTCATTTGAAAAATGAGTCCACTAAATTGACTTGATGAAAGAGAACATCTTATGAAAGCTTACTTGCATGTCAAAGATAGTTCTCTAAGTCGGAGTTGTGCAAGTGATCCTTAGACCTGGACCACCATGAAATCTTGTGCATATGAATCCATATTTTTGGTTCATACCCAGGCATGGTATTAAGATATGTACGGGGTGTTCTGGATATAATGGAGTATGTATAGATGTTGTGAGTAGGTCAACATGGAATCGATCACTCCTAATAAGAGAAGATTGCATCCTGTGTATTCTCAATCCTAGATGACTTGAGAAAAATTTTTTGGCCAAAAGTAGGAAGGAGATTAGAAAGAGTTTCTAATGCTTCTTTATTAGAGTTATCATTGGTTAATTGAGAATTAATATGAATATATATTTGAGTTTGACAAGATTCCAGACTCATGAACATATTCAGGGTGCAAGGATGATCGAAAGATTGAATTGCATGGTAACTAGCTACTGAAGGGTATATTTAGTATTTCTATCAAATTCTATATCTTCTAAATAGTCATGATAAGTTGCTAGACATTAATCTTGACTTGTATATTTTTGATCGAATTAAAGAGTTTAATTCGATCGTCAATTAGAAAAGATTATAATTGTTGAACTCAGGTTAGCTCGATTGGACCTAAATCGATTAGATAGAAATCTAATCAAATTTAGTCAACTTATACCCAGACTTATAGCTAGCTAGATATGGAACCTAATGGGTCACACACATATAGAAATTAGCCAAGGACCATTTTGGAAAAGGTTGATTGGAATTTTGGATTCAATCAGGGCTCCGATAAGCATGCTAGCACATGTGGAACCCTTGCTCCTTTGGGGATCAATTTGGTCTCATCTCTTGCTAATTAGCTAGCCTAATTTAGTGAGCATTTGGGTCAGATCGTGCCACCTAGAAGCAGCTAAAATTAGGATTCCACATCCCATTTTAACGCCAATTATGATGAGTCTAAGTTGTGAAGGACTCTTAGTGCAAAACAGGTTCTGCATACAAGTGTTGGCATGGGCAGAAGAAAAAAGTTCTTCTGGTATAGAATTAAGATACATAGCCCATATCACCCTCCATCCTCTTTGCACATCTCAAAGCATGAGATGTATTTTTTCTGGAATTTTTGGGGTGAAAAAAATTGGAAAAAAGAAGGAAGTCTCGTGCGCACGCGCAGAAGTGTCATATCTCTTTAAGATTTGGAGAGTCCTTATCCTTATCAAATGCTTTCAAAATGGAACAATTTTTGGTGATGACATTCTATATTTGATAATATATTTTTAGTACTTTTTTTTGTAATTTTTTCAGAGTTATCTAATTGCCAAATGCATGCCATAAGTTTCTCCTCATGCCTGCACACAGGGTGATCAGACTTCGCATGAAAGGTTATGAGAACACATCCATTTGTGAAATTTTTATCCACTCATTATATATTATGGAATTAGAATTGAATTCTATATCAACATGAATTTTTTAGGATTTTTTTGATTTGAGAAGGGATGCAAAAACATCCCTTCTTTGGTTGCATGCGCAGAGCAGGGTGCTGATCGATGTATCATTGATAAGAGTCCTTCTGCTTGAAGGAACTCTTATCTCTGATAATCAGATTAGATAGGCCTCTTGGATGAGGTGCATCCCTCTCTTTTGGTATCCCTCTAGTGGCTCTAAATTGGCCAGGGCACTGGGTGTCTGATGAATTCAGAAAGAGTTTCCAATTTGGTCTCCGTTGCTCTCCTTTCTTTCTTACAACCTATCTTAATTTTAGTACAAGGCTTTGAGATTTAAGACAAAACCTTATCTGATCCTAACAAGGGTTGTGACGGTTCTAAAGAAGGAGAATCAAAAATTTAGAGGAGATTCTAAGAGGGTGAAGTCAGGTTCTTAAAGAAATCTGACCGGTACAGAGCTAGTCAAGTTCTAGGGCCTAGAACTCTTGAAGCAAGGTGAAGAAGGAGTGCTGTCTTTGGTTCAATTTCTATGTAGATCACCATTAGAGAGCAGACACTTGGATGCCTTATAAAAATTAAGATTAGTGCTATAGGTGTTCTTCTTATCCTAATTTATATTTATTGTACTTTGATTATTATAATCAAAGGTTTTTGGGCATTGGGGTTTCTGGTGCATCAAGTGTTTTGAATGAAAATTTAAACACCTAACCCTTCCACTGTGCCACCAAAATCCAATAGTGGTATCAGAGCCTACCTTTGTTGCCCAGCTATGCAACCCAAGAGGGGGGGTGAATTGGGTTTCTAAAAATTTTAAGCCCAACAGATAACTTATGAAGAACAAAACAATGGCTTTAAATCAATATTAATTACCTAAAGCAGTATTGCAAGGATATAATAAAGAAATAAGATAAAGCGATAAAGCACACCACAAACACAAGGATTTATAGTGGTTCGGTGCTAACCTTGCACCTACATCCACTCCCCAAGATCCCACTTGGGAATTTCAATCCACTATCCTTTGTATTCAACCCGAATACAAAACGTCGGAAACTCCGACACTAGCTATCCCAAGCTAGATCACTTGTTTCCGGGTACAAGCAAACCCAAAACACTCCGATTTCAGGTTCGGATCAACCTTTCCTTGTTTTGGAAATCCTCCAAAAACAAGAGCAAAAACTCACAAAGAGTAAGAATATTTAGAGCACAGATTAATACAATAACAGCTCCTTTTATGAGCAAATATAACAATAAAAGCTTTACTCAAATGAAGAACCCCTTTTTCAGATTTTCTCAAGATGAATGAACGGTTGAACGAATGCTTGAGAAGAGGTTGATCGTTGATTGAAGATCTCTTGAAAGCTTTGAACGATCTCTAGATCAAGGTTGAAACGATAGGCGTGAAGAATTCTCTCCTTGAAAGATCTAGCTTTTCTCTTTCACAATCTCTCTGGTATATTGTGGATCCTCTCTCTTTTTCTCTATGGATATTTCGTTGATCTCAGGCTTATTCTTGCAAATTACGGATCCTCTCTTCTATTCTTCTCTCTTTCTCATCTTTTTCTTCTTCTTCTCTTCTTTTTGATTTCACGTTTGATCCGCTATTTAATCTGCAATTTCTTTCATCAAATTAAGCATTTTGTAGCATTAGAAGCAAGAGAAAACAATTTAGGCAGATAAAGAGCCGTTAGAGGATTTTTAGGAAGCATAAATGGCAATTAAAATGGGCAAAAAAATAGCCGTTGCTGACATTTCCCGTCGCAGGGGTCGACTCATGAGTCGACTCATGCTTCAGGGGTCGACTCATGAGTCGACCTCTGTTGCAAAAACCAGAGAATGCTTTTCTGGAATTTCTTGGCTCAAATTAGCAGGGGTCGACTCATGAGTCGACTCATGCCTTGTGGGTCGACTCATGAGTCGACTCACAGGTCGTGCCAAGCCAGAAAACTAGCGTGCCAAGGAGAATTTTTGCGTGCCAATCAGCTCACAGTGCCATGAGTTGACTCATGAGTCGACTCATGCACTTCAAACCTTCATAACTTCAAAAATATAAGTCCAAACACAATGAAATTTTCACCAATAGATTTCAAATCATTTGTTCTACCAAATGATACTATCAAATCAAGATTTGAGTGAAATTATGATTTTGCCCTTGAAGATCATAAGACTTTTTTATTTTAAAATTATTTGTATCCCTTCAATCTGATTTGTAATCATCAAAATCAATCTAGGAGCAACAATCTCCCCCTTTTTGATGATGACAAAACATTTGAACAAAAATATTTATGTTAATGCATTAATTTCAAAAGAATCCATTATAAGTGTATATGCTTGAAAAGAGTATGATTCTTTTGGCATGTAATATAAATGCAAAAATAGTTTGTCCATTTTCTTAAAGATTTGAAAAGGGTATTAGATCATTTTGAGTTCAAGATATATCAGAGCAAGAGAAGATAAATAACTTTTTCTATGTATCAGAGCAAAAATAATTTTTTACAATGATATCAGAAAAGATTTTATAATGTATCAGAGCAAGAAAATTTTATAATGTATCAGAGAAAATTTTATACTGTATTAGAGCAAATGTCAGAGAAAATTTCACACTGTATCAGAGCAAATATTATAATATATTAGAGAAACCTTCACACTGTATCGGATCAAATGTTATCATGTATCAGATCAAGTTAAAAGAAATTGTAGGATGTATCAGAGTAAAACAAATTTCTTATTGATGTATCAAGGTGAGTAAAATTTCAAAAGCAAGTTTGAATATCAGAGCTTATAAAAAAAACTTATTTGCATTGTACTCATGATTTTGCTTTTGATGGATGACTTTTTGTTAAAGTTCTGTCTGATACCAAATTTTGATACCAAAATTTCTCAAAGTTTTGTTTAATCTTTCAATCCTTGTTTTTGTCTAATTTCTCCAATATTTGTTTAATTTCTTCAATATTTTTTTAATTTCTCTCAATCTTTGTTTTTGTTTAATTTCTCCCCTTTTTCTCATAATTTAGGGTTTTGCTTTTTGTCTAATTTCAATTTTTGTTTTAGTTTAATTTCTCCCCCTTTTTGACATCATCAAACATAGTTAACTCTTTCTTTTCTTTTTCTGAAATATTCTTTAATTTCTTCCTCTTTAGAGTTTTTCACAGATTTTTTCACAGATGTTTGCTCCCCCTTAATATAGCAATTATCAACAGCAAACAACAACAAGGAGAAGACAATATTTCAACAGATGTATCATAGATTGAAATATAACCAAAATATAATCATTACAAAGTGGTAGAAATATAGGTAAAAGATGATTCCATTAATATCATAATTGTTTCAATACATAAAATTCAACCGGCTAAATGTCAATACATGGCCCCAAGGTATAGATCCTAGAACAAGATACTAACTCCTAGGATCTAGATAAGTCAATGATCAGAGTCATCAGATATAGGGTGAGGAGATGATGGATCAGAAGTGCGTCCTCTACCCCGTCTGCCTCTGCCACGAGCAGGAGAACGAGATGAACTGGGTGGCTGAGAACGCTGAGATGCTAGGGACTGAACAGAAAGGGTGAGTCTAATAGAATCAAGTACGTTCAGTGCTCTGGAAACAGATTGAAGTAGAGTAGTGAACTGGGTGGTAGCATGCTCACTCGATCCTCGGATCTCTTTCCTCAGTAATTCATATCCACCTTCTAATGCTCCTCTGAGCCTGCCAGCCTCTGCAGTGAGGTCTGTGACCTCAATAGTAGACTCCTGTGGCTGGGGATGGGCCAATGCAAGGACTTGCCCCTGCAAGTCAAGAACTCTGCCAGTAAGTCTCCAGACTGTATCCTCAAGCTGCTGTATCCTGACGGACTGATCTGAAATCATCTGAAATACAGTAGAGATGTGGGGAGTAATAGTCTGATCAGAAGAGGTAGTTCCAGGTGCAAAAGAAGTACTACTCCACTGGCTAGACAGCAAAGAAGCCACACGCTGTGAAATATGCTCGATCTGATCGTCAGCCAGTCTGAACTCTGAATGAGGTGCTCTGCTCTCTGGCTGATGCACTGGTGTGGGCATCCTAGTAAACTCAGAAGGGCCAGCCTCAGTATCAGGAATGAACTGGGTATCTGGTGAAGCTGCCCTGAAGTCATGTACAGGAGAAGATGGACCTTCTTCTTCTACTCTGCCTTCAGTTCTGTCTTCAGCCCTTTCCTCAGTTCTTTCTTCAGAGCCCTTGATCCAACCACCAACAGTCTTTGTAATTCCCATTCGGTGCAGGCTGTGTTGGTTGAAAGTGTCCACATGTGAGAGCTTGGTAGGTGTCTCCCCCTCACAACTAACTCCAAACCTCCTAAATACTCTAGTAAGGGCCATACCATAAAGCAAGTGTGCCTTGGATCTGTTCAAAGTTTCTCTCATGGCCTCTATCATAAGTGCAGGGAGGTTTAGGGGGGTCTGAGTGATGATATGAAACATGACACATACATCTCTGCCAGATAGTAAGTCATGTCTACCACTCCTAGGAAAGAAGAGTTTTGTTACAATCTGATGCAGGACCCTCATCTCAATGGATAATAGCTTTGCTTCCAATTTGTTTAAACTTCCTGAAAAAGTTTCTCCTAAGATAATTCTGATCCCTTCTTCTTTAATTGGGAGTTCCATATATGAGTATCCTTCACTAGGCAACTGAAGTATTTCTCCCAATATCCTAGAATCCAAACAGATGTCAATCCCCTTTACAGTTGAAGTCACAGACCCGTTTCCATAATTTAGGTTCTGGTAGAACTCTCTGACTAGATCAACATAGGTGACTTCCTTAAGAGAGCAATAAAGTTCCCATCCTTGATTTTTGATCTTGGTAGCAAAAGTAAAGCCTTCTTTCTCAAAGAACCGAAAATCTATGTTTTTCCCGTTTCTACTTTTCTATCAGAAAGAGGATTTACACTGGGGCTTATGGAGGATTGAGAGAGACCTTGAGCAGGTACTGAAACTGGATTGGGAATACTGGAAGACTGAGCATGCCTTTTCTTTCGGACAATTTTCTCAGACTCTCGGATTGATTTCCTTCTTTGGGGAAGTTTCATCTTTGGAGCCATATCCAAAAAAAAATAGCAGACAAGAAGACTTGAATTCAGTGGAGGAGGGATCACAAAAGAGTAAAGAAGAATTTTGATGGAGAAAAGAAGTGGATTTTGAATGAACGGTGAAGTTCTAGGGCACGTTCCACCCGCGCCAATCACTGCGAGAAAGCACAGAAAAATCCTTTTCAAGGAGGCGATTTTTGGTGGAGAGGAGGGAGAATTGCCTCAGAATTGATCCTTGGATTTGGAGCAAAAAGAGTTGGAGAGGACGGCTTTCGGAAGGAAGACGACGAGAAGATGAGTCGTCTCATAAACAGGGTTTCCCGTTTTAAAAACAATGAACCCGATGGAAGTTGGTGGGATTTACAAGTTTGCCATTGAGTCGACTCATGGGGGTCGACTCATGAAGTTCAGAAAATCAGGAAAAATACAAATAAATTCCAAAAAATTCAAAATTTTGGGAGAAGGAATTTTGCTCAATGATAAGTTTTTAGAGTTATAAATCTGAGCTTTTGGAACCAGGATAGTTGTTGGAAATTGAGCTCTAAGAATATTTGATATTAATTAAGAGAAGTTTAGGCAAATGGATCTAGAATTCCTAGATTTCTCCTAATTTCACAGAATCTATCCTCACTAAGGGCCTTTGTAAAGATATCGGCTAATTGATTTTTAGTGCAAACATATTCAAGAATTACATTTTTGTTTTGAACATGTTCTCTTATAAAATGATGTCTTATTTCAATATGTTTGGATCTTGAGTGTTGTATTAGATTTTTAGATAGATTTATGGCACTTGTATTATCACATTTTATTGGAGTTTCATTAAGTTTGATTCCAAAATCTTCGAGTTGTTGCTTAATCCACAAGATTTGAGCACAACAACTTTCGGCTACAATGTATTCGGCCTCAGCCGTAGACAGTGCCACCGAATTTTGTTTCTTGCTAAACCATGAGATTAGGTTAACTCCAAGAAATTGGCAAGTTCCACTTGTGCTTTTTCTATCTAATTTACATCCAGCAAAATCAGCATCAGAATATCCTAACAAATTAATTTGTGAGTCCTTAGAGTACCATAACCCTATAGTTTGTGTACCATTTAAGTATCTAAGGATTCTTTTAACAGCATTCAAATGAGATTCCTTAGGATTAGATTGATATCTTGCACATAAGCAAACACTAAACATGATATCAGGCCTATTTGCAGTTAGATATAATAATGAGCCAATCATACCTCTGTAGTATTTTAAGTCTACGCTTTTACCTTCATCATCCTTGTCAAGCTTACTTGAGGGACTCATTGGTGTGCCAATTGGTTTGCAGTTCTCCATTCCAAATCTTTTGAGTAGTTCCTTGGTGTACTTGCTTTGGGTGATGGAGATTCCCTCTTTTGATTGTTTGATTTGGAGTCCGAGAAAGAAGGTGAGTTCTCCCATCATGCTCATCTCGAACTCTCCCTGCATAAGCTTAGCAAAGTCTTGACAAAGGGATTCATTAGTAGACCCAAAAATTATGTCATCAACATAAATTTGTATAATTAGCATATCATTTTGGTTTCTTTTAATAAATAGGGTTGTATCTACATTGCCTCTTGAGAAACCATTATTTAGTAGAAATTTGCTTAGCCTTTCATACCATGCTCTAGGTGCTTGTTTTAGACCATATAAAGCTTTATTTAATCTAAAGACATGATTGGGAAAAGCATGATTTTCAAATCCAGGGGGTTGTTCTACATATACTTCTTCAGAAATATATCCATTTAAAAATGCACTTTTAACATCCATTTGAAATAACTTGAAATTCATAAAGCAAGCATATGCAAGTAGAAGTCTAATAGCTTCTAATCTAGCAACAGGTGCAAAGGTTTCATCAAAATCAATTCCTTCTTCTTGATTATATCCCTTAGCAACCAGTCTTGCTTTATTTCTAATTACATTTCCATGCTCATCTAATTTGTTTCTAAAGACCCATTTTGTGCCAATTATTGAATAATCTTTAGGTCTTTTTACTAAGGTCCAAACATTATTTCTTTCAAATTGATTAAGTTCTTCTTGCATAGCATTAATCCAGTTATGATCATTTTCAGCCTCTTCAAAAGTTTTAGGTTCAAGTTGAGATACAAATGCACAATGATTAAGTACATCTCTAAGTGAAGAACGGGTTTTTACCCCATGCATAGGATCACCAATTATTAACTCCTTAGGGTGGTTGTGAACATACCTCCATTCCTTGGGTAAGTCATTTGTACCTTGAGGTTGTTCTTGAATTTCTTCACCTTTCTCATTTTGTTTGTCTTCTTGATCCTTGTCTTCTGGAGTTGCTGAGTCTTTCAGAGTGATCTCCTTCATACCTTCTATTAGTGGATCTGCATCTTCAACACCCTCATTCTTCCTTGAAGGAAGATCGTTAGATTCATCAAAGACAACATGTATGGACTCCTCAACTACTAAAGTTCTTTTGTTGAACACTCTAAATGTTTTACTAGTGGAGGAGTAACCTAGAAAGATTGCTTCATCTGATTTTGCATCAAATTTACCAAGTTTTTCTTTGCCATTATTTAATACAAAACATCGGCAACCAAAAATATGAAAATATGCAATATTTGGTTTTCTTCCTTTCCAAAGTTCATAGGGGGTTTTCTTTAAAAATTGTCTAATTAAAGCACGATTTAAAATGTAACATGCTGTGTTAATAGCTTCCGCCCAAAAATATCTTGGAAGGTTGCTTTCACAAAGCATGGTACGGGCCATTTCTTCTAAGGTTCTATTTTTCCTTTCAACTACCCCATTTTGTTGAGGTGTCCTAGGAGCAGAGAAGTTATGGCCAATTCCATTTTCATCACAAAAATTTTCAAAGTCATGATTTTCAAATTCTGTTCCATGATCACTTCTAATATTTTGAATTGACAACCTTTTTTCATTAGTGACTTTTCGATGAAATTTAGTGAAAATTTGAAAAGTTTCATTTTTGTGAGCTAAAAAGAAAACCCAAGTAAAACGAGAGTAATCATCAATTATTACAAATCCATATCATTTTCCTCCTAGACTAGTGATTTTAGTTGGTCCAAATAAATCCATATGTAAGAGCTCTAAAGGTCTAGAAGTTGAAACAGTGTTTTTGGATTTAAATGAAACTCTAGTTTGTTTGCCTAATTGGCATGCATCACAAATTCTATCCTTTTCAAAATTCAATTTTGGCAAACCAAGAACTAAATCCTTTTTAATTAATTTTGAAAGAGAATGCATGCTAATATGTGCAAGTCTACGATGCCACAGCCAACTAGTCTCATTTATTTTAGCACTTAAGGAAACTAGGCATTGCATGTCTAATTTAGTTAAATCATTCAAGTCTACCATATAAACATTGCCATGCCTATGTCCTATAAATTTAATGCCATCGTTAATAGGACTTGTCACAATGCAAACAGATGATTCAAAACTTACTTTATACCCTTTATCACAGAATTGACTAATGCTAAGTAAGTTATGCTTTAAACCTTTAACTAGTAAAACATTCTCAATGTATTTGGAGGGAGTGATACCAATGTTACCTATCCCGATGATCTTTCCTTTGCCATTATCTCCAAAGGTGACCATCCCTCCATCCTTAGCATCAAGCGTGATGAATTGTGATTCATCACCAGTCATGTGTCTCGAGCATCCGCTGTCAAGATACCATTTCTGTTTCTTCTTGGGATGCTAGACACACCTGCAAGCACAGATCAAGTTTCTGTCTTAGGTACCCAAGCTTTCTTGGGTCCTTTCAGGTTAGTCAGAATGGTTCCTTTTGGAACCCATATTTTCTTTGTGTTTGCATATTTGTTAATAAGACATGTGTATGATTTATGTCCTATTCTTCCACATTTAAAACAAGTAATATTTGTAGACTTTTTGCTTGAATAATTTGCATAAATATCCTTCAGAAATTTTTGTTTCTTCAGGGGTTTATAACCAAGTCCAGCCTTATCATATATAGCTTTCTGATTATCAAGGATCATATTTAGCTTGTTTGAACTTAAGGTGAACTTATCTACTATAGATTTCAGCTTGTTCATTTCATCCTTTAAGTTTTGATTTTCTTGAATCAAGGTGAATTTTTCAATTGAAAGATTTTCAGCTTGTTTCACTAAGGACTGATTTTCCAATTTCAGTTCTTTATTTTTCTTCCCTAGTTTCTTTAATTCATCAATTGAATCATAGAATGCTTCATGCAATTCTTCAAAAGTAAATTCACTAGTGGATTCAGAAGTTACCTCATTTTCATGTGCCATCAGGCACAGATTGGCTTGTTCTATTGAGGTTTCCTCGTCGGAGCTTGAGTCATCACTCGTACTCCAGGTCGCCATCATTGCCTTCTTTTTAAACTTCTTTGGACCTTTCTTCAATTGTGGACATTCGGATCTGAAATGTCCTGGCTTCTTGCACTCGTAGCATATAGGGGTTTGATCTTTTTCCTTTTCTTTGCTTTGATCCCTTTTGTGAATTTCTTTCTCATCCCCTGTTTCCTTTTTCTTAGAAACTTCTCAAATTTTCGGGTGATGAGAGCCATCTCTTCATCCTGATCTTCATCTTCAGAGTCATCCGTTTCATAATCAGGCGAAGTTGTGGATTTGAGGGCAATGGTTCTTTTCTTTATGATTTCATCCTCTTGATGTTGCTTCATGCTAAGTTCATGAGTCATCAAGGATCCAAGAAGCTCTTCTAGAGGTAGAGTGTTCAAGTCCTTTGCTTCTTGGATGGCAGTCACCTTGGCTTCCCAAGTTCTTGGCAGTGACCTGAGAATCTTCCTTACAAGTTCACTGTTAGTATAAGATTTGCCAAGACTCTTTAAACCATTGATTATATCAGTAAAACGAGTAAACATAGCAGTTATGGACTCATCATGCTCTATTTTGAACAATTCATATTTATGTACAAGCATGTTTATTTTAGACTCTTTTACTTGATTTTTCCCTCATGGGTGACTTCTAACCTATTCCATATTTCTTTAGCAGATGCACAAGTAGAAATGCGATTAAATTCACTAGCATCTAGTGCACAATAAAGAACATTCATAGCTTTGGCATTTAATTGTGCCAATTTCTTGTCAACCTCATCCCATTCTTTCTCGGGTTTGGTTGACTCTCACCATCTATAATCTTGGTGGGTGTGTGAGGACCATTCACTATGATACTCCACATATCATAGTCGAGTGCTTGTATGAAAATCTTTATCCGAGCTTTCCAATAGGTGTAATTAGACCCATTGAAAAGTGGAGGTCGGTTTGTTGATTGCCCCTCAGCTAGAGAAGTTCCAACATGGGTTGCCATAGATCTTTGGCTCTTTGATTGTTAGATCAAAGAAGGGCTAGAGCACTGGCTCTGATACCACTTGTTGCCCAGCTATGCAACCCAAGAGGGGGGTGAATTGGGTTTCTAAAAATTTTAAGCCCAACAGATAACTTATGAAGAACAAAACAATGGCTTTAAATCAATATTAATTACCTAAAGCAGTATTGCAAGGATATAATAAAGAAATAAGATAAAGCGATAAAGCACACCACAAACACAAGGATTTATAGTGGTTCGGTGCTAACCTTGCACCTACATCCACTCCCCAAGATCCCACTTGGGAATTTCAATCCACTATCCTTTGTATTCAACCCGAATACAAAATGTCGGAAACTCCGACACTAGCTATCCCAAGCTAGATCACTTGTTTCCCGGGTACAAGCAAACCCAAAACACTCCGATTTCAGGTTCGGATCAACCTTTCCTTGTTTTGGAAATCCTCCAAAAATAAGAGCAAAAACTCACAAAGAGTAAGAATATTTAGAGCACAGATTAATACAATAACAGCTCCTTTTATGAGCAAATATAACAATAAAAGCTTTACTCAAATGAAGAACCCCTTTTTCAGATTTTTCAAGATGAATGAACGGTTGAACGAATGCTTGAGAAGAGGTTGATCGTTGATTGAAGATCTCTTGAAAGCTTTGAACGATCTCTAGATCAAGGTTGAAACGATAGGCGTGAAGAATTCTCTCCTTGAAAGATCTAGCTTTTCTCTTTCACAATCTCTCTGGTATATTGTGGATCCTCTCTCTTTTTCTCTATGGATATTTCGTTGATCTCAGGCTTATTCTTGCAAATTACGGATCCTCTCTTCTATTCTTCTCTCTTTCTCATCTTTTTCTTCTTCTTCTCTTCTTTTTGATTTCACGTTTGATCCGCTATTTAATCTGTAATTTCTTTCATCAAATTAAGCATTTTGTAGCATTAGAAGCAAGAGAAAACAATTTAGGCAGATAAAGAGCCGTTAGAGGATTTTTAGGAAGCATAAATGGCAATTAAAATGGGCAAAAAAATAGCCGTTGCTGACATTTCCCGTCGCAGGGGTCGACTCATGAGTCGACTCATGCTTCAGGGGTCGACTCATGAGTCGACCTCTGTTGCAAAAACCAGAGAATGCTTTTCTGGAATTTCTTGGCTCAAATTAGCAGGGGTCGACTCATGAGTCGACTCATGCCTTGTGGGTCGACTCATGAGTCGACTCACAGGTCGTGTCAAGCCAGAAAACTAGCGTACCAAGGAGAATTTTTGCGTGCCAATCAGCTCACAGTGCCATGAGTTGACTCATGAGTCGACTCATGCACTTCAAACCTTCATAACTTCAAAAATATAAGTCCAAACACAATGAAATTTTCACCAATAGATTTCAAATCATTTGTTCTACCAAATGATACTATCAAATCAAGATTTGAGTGAAATTATGATTTTGCCCTTGAAGATCATAAGGACTTTTTTTATTTTAAAATTATTTGTATCCCTTCAATCTGATTTGTAATCATCAAAATCAATCTAGGAGCAACAACCTTGATCTGTATAATCAAAAGTTAAATTATTATCTTGATTGTGATCAAGCATGGGTTTTTGGTTTGGTTCAAGTCAGATCAAGGGTTCAATCCGATTGAACATCCAAACCATCGTATGTCTAAAAGATATGTTTTTAAATATAAAATACATGATGTATATATAAAATATTTCTTAGTAGCTTAGTACTCTAATTGGGATTCATCACCAGACCATCCGGTCATAAGAGCAAGTAGAGTTCAGAGACCCTCTCTTCCTATTCAATAGGGTACTCTTATGGCGTGTAGGGGTGCCACTGTGATGTCCCAAGAAGAAAAATCATGAAAAGAGTATTTTGTATTCATGCATGTTATTAGAACTTCATGTATTTGTGATATACTTAAAATACTAGTTATAGTCATATTGTATGGTTATGTTTTTCATATCTTAAAGATATGACTAGATGCTATGTTTAGTTGTTATGATTTTTAAGATTCAACTGTAATAGTGCATTATTGTGATTGATTGAATTAGGATGTGCTTAAGACCATTAAAGTCCTCATAAAAATTATATTAAGTCATAATGTTATGAATCAATAGCCGACCTATTTCTTGAATCAATTAATCAATTGGTGTCTAAGGAGTGTTTCAAGTACGGTGGTTATTTAATTGATTCCGTTGCTGGCCTGATCAATTTTATTGGTGTCTAAGAAAAGTAATGGAGGGACCCCCACCAATCTTAACACCTTTCTGACCAATTAGATTAGTTTGAATCTTGAATGAAGGTAGCTCAATATTTTGAACACTACATATGCCTTCCTTCATGCCTAGTCAATATCCTGTCAAAAATCATAGTAGGTTTGTTGTGATATCTTCAAGGCTTGCTATAGAGATTGATGTGGATTTATCTTGGTACATATTATATACTTTATGGCATATTTGGATATGTTGTTTTATTGTGATATCCACAAAGATATCATTTTTCAGATATGGTTGTATAAAAATGAAGGGTCTGACTTAACTAAAAAATGCTATAGTTTATTATGATATCCATAAGGCTATAAGTATTTTTTAGAGGTAGGTTATGTTGAGAGTTGCATGAGAAGTAATTGGATAGATTTTTCTACCTTTGAACTCATTGAGATTTGTTGTAATATCCACAAGGCTTCATTGAGGGATTAGGGTCTCAACCCCATTAAGAAATTAGATTAGGATTTCTTATTTACTATAAGAGAGGGCTATGGTATCTGTTGGGTATAAAATACCCTCTGCCAAAGTTCTTGGCAGGATTGCCCCCCCCGGGACTCCTCCGGCTTTCGACCGCGGATGGTATCTCTCCGGACTTCACCAACAACCGGATTCCCATGGTGCTGACTGAATTTCCCCGACGGACGAACTCCTACTGCACCACCCGAGCTCCTTCAACATGAGTTCCCTAGTAATTTATGAAGCCGCCCCAAGTGCCCACTGAGCTCCGCCACCAGTCGACTTTCTACGACTATCAGTCGTTCCCCGAATCCCTTCCAGACTCCTTCCAGCCAGGTTCAACTCCAATCCGAACTACACCGGACTCCGCCAACGGCTGAACTTCTCCGACGGTAGATTCCTACAACTACCAAACTACGTCTGGACTCCTACGGGAGCTGGACTTCACCCACAACTCCAGCTACAGGAAGACTCAGCCCGGACTCCTACGGGAGCCGGATCTCATCCCCGACCTCGATCGCGAGAAGGCTTCGCCCAGACTCCTACGGGAGCCGGGCTCCATCCTCAACCCCGGCTGCTGGTGAACTTCATCCGGACTCCTAAGGGAGCCGGACCTCACCCTTGATTTTGATTGCAGGTGGACTTATCCTGGACTCCGACGGGAGCCGGATCTCGTCTCCGGCTCCAGCTTGGGAAGACTCTGTCCGGACTCTCGTGGGAGCCAGACCTCATCCCCGACTTCAACTGAAGGAAGACTTCGTCCGAACTCCTACGGGAGCCCAGAGTGGGAGTCGGACTTCACCCACAACTCCAGCTACAGGAAGACTCAGCTCGGACTCCTACGGGAGCCGGATCTCGTCCCCGACCACGACCGTGGGAAGGCTTCGCCCGGACTCCTACGGGAGTCGGGCTCCGTCCTCAACCACGGCTGCTGGTGAACTTCGTCCGGACTCCTAAGGGAGCCGGACCTCACCCCTGATTTTGATTGCAGGTGGACTTCGCCCGGACTCCTACGAGAGCCAGACTTCACCCACAACTCCAGCTATAGGAAGGTTTCGCTCGGACTCCTACGGGAGCCAGATCTCGCCCCCAACCTCGACCGCGGGAAGGCTTGCCCGGACTCCTACGGGAGCCGGGCTCCGTCCTCAACCCCAGCTGCTGGTAAACTTCGTCCGGACTCCTAAGGGAGCCGGACCTCACCCCCGATTTTGATTGCAGGTGGACTTAGCCCAGACTCCTACGGGAGTCAGATCTCGTCTCCGGCTCCAACTGCGGGAAGACTCCGTCCGGACTCCCGTGGGAGCCGGACCTCATCCCCGACTTCAACTAAAGGAAGACTTTGTCCGAACTCCTACGGGAGCCAGACTCTAGGCTCCCCTCAAACAGGTAGCTAACCACCTCTCCCCGCCAGACACTCCAGCTGAGCTTCAGCTGACAGGCCTGCACTCTCTAGCGCGGCCGCAGTAACGGCCATGACTCTGCTCCACTTCCTGCGATGGATTCCGCACGGCTCCATTACTCCCTGGCCAACCGCTATGATGCCCACGATCCTGCTCCACTTCCTGCGACGGATACCGCGTGAGTCTTCCATCCTCTGGCAAGTCACGACAACAGACGCCACTCCACTCCCCACGACAGACTCCACGTGGCATGCCCCGATGATAGCCATGATTCCGTTCCACTACTCTTCTTAACAAACTCCTCCTGACTCTGGGCG
Organism: Elaeis guineensis; assembly: GCF_000442705.2. NCBI lineage: Eukaryota > Viridiplantae > Streptophyta > Magnoliopsida > Arecales > Arecaceae > Elaeis > Elaeis guineensis. Next base: position 98,263,907 of record NC_025996.2, on the reverse strand, counting down.
GCCCACTGCCGAACGGTTACGGACATCGCTATCAGTCTGTTGCCCCCTCCGTCTATAAAAAGGAGACCCCAGATACGTTATTCTCTAAGCTTTATTTTCTATCCCAAAACTCTGCTAAAATTTCCATTCGAGCACTCCATTTTTGTTGAGGCAGAGAACTGACTTGAGCATCGGAGGGTCTTGTCGGAGCAACCCCACCTCCGGTTTAGACTTCCTTTGCAGGTCCCAGCGGCGACCGTGACTCCCTCGACTCCAGCTTCTCCGGCGTAGGCAGATTTTTGCACCAACATGATTGGCGCTAGAGGAAGGGCTGAACCTTCACAGTATCCTTGTTCTTAAAGGAGCACTCAACGGGATCACCTTCGGGCATCTTTTCTGGCGTCCCCTCCTCCTTCCTCCACTTGGTCTTTGCCCGATGCCTCCCCCCAAGGCATCCACACGACGATCCATGGCCTCCGCGGCCAGATCTCAGGCTCTGGCCTCACCTCCAGTTCCCCAGCCTCTTCCTCCTACTCCGGCAATGGCGGTTGGCGTGAAGCAATTTGACCTGCTAGCATAGCAGGTCAGAGGCCTCACTGAAGCCGTGCAGGCCATGCAGCAGCAGCCGCAGCTGCAAGCATCAGTGCGCCTGGAAAGAGCATCACCGGAATGCCAGAATCCGACGGTGGAGCGGGCCACTTGGGCCAGCCACCCCGTCTTCCCCGAAAGGATGAATCCGAGGGTGGAGAGCCCTCAGTCGGATCATGATTCCACCCCTGGAAGATCTCTACCCCCATTTGGCCAGAGGACCCTCGAGACCTATAGTCGAGAGGATTTCCTAGACTGGAGGCTCCAGAAGATGAATCGACGGATCGAAAAACTCTGCCATGCTCCCTCCGCTTATGGTGAGGATATTTGCACTGACCCCCCCTTTTCTCAAATGATCATGTGGGAACCGATCCCGCCAAACTTCAAACTCCCCCAGTTCGAAAGCTACGACGGGACTTCGGACCCGGTTGATCATCTAGAGGCCTTTCGGATGATGATGCTGCTTCATGGCGCACCCGACACCATTCTATGCCGAGCCTTCCCATCCACCTTGAAGGGAGCGGCGAGAAACTGGTACTCGGTGCTGAAGCCAGGTACCATCTTTTCCTTCGATCAGATGAGCCACCAATTTGTGGCCCACTTTGTCAACAGTCGGCACCCCCAGAAGGGTTCGGAGCCCCTCATCAATATCAAGCAGAGGGAGGGGGAGTCCATTCGGGCCTACATCAACCGTTTCAGTGTCGCAGCACTGGAGGTTCGAAACTTGGATCAGTCGGTAGCAATGGCCGCTCTGAAGGGCAGCCTTCAGAAGAATGACCTTTTATTCTCTCTGGAGAAGAAGTACCCCAAAAATTTTACTGATCTGTTGGCTAGGGCCGAAGGGTACACCCGAGCGGAAGAAGCCTTCAGAATGAAGGATGAGGAGACTGTGAGAGAGTGGCAGGCGGGAGACTTGAGTAAGCCCGCAATCGAAAAAGGGTCGAGAGAAGCTTGACCACATTCTCAAACTCCTCCCGGGCACAAGCGTGTCCATACTCCTCCCCAGGTACGTAGGCAGAGAAGCCCAGACCGTGAAGTTCGACGGGGTTCTCTGCCGGGAAGATTTCGCAACTATGCCCCCCTCAATGCCTCTAAAACCCAAGTGCTGATGGAGGTCAGGGAGCAGTTGCCAAGGCCAGAAAGGATGCGCACACATCCCGAAAAGCACAATCCTAACAAGTTCTGCCTCTACCATCATGACCACGGCCACGACACAGAGGAGTGCATTTAGCTCCGGGACGAGATCGAGGAGCTCATCAGGCGAGGTCGGCTCGACAAGTTCATTCGACGCCGACCCGAAGGTAGAGAGGATCGGCCAAAGGCCCTGCCGCAACCTGAACCGCCAAGGAGGGAGGAGCAGCCTGGAGATCGACCTCCGATCGGGACCATCGACTCCATCACTGGGGGACCTCAAGGAGGGGCAGACCTTCCACGACCATGGGACTCGAGAAACCTGTAAATGTACTACTCACGACTTTACTTTAAATCAAAATTTCTTTTGACTTTGCATGTCCCTCCCTTTTGGCGTGGACTTGTTACGACTAGAGATAACCCCTTCAAATAATTAAAACATGCTCATGTTAGGAACAGGAGGAGAACCTCATCCTAGCATGAGCAAAATGAAAGTTCGATTATCTTGAGATCGGATCAGAGGAGAGGCCCATATAACGGCCCTTAAGCGCCCCCATGCTCATGTTAGAAATAGGAGGAGAACCTCATCCTAGCATGAGCAAAATGAAAGTCTGATTATCTTGAGATCAGATCAGGGGAAAGGCTCATATAATGGCCCTTAAGCGCCCCCATGCTCATGTTAGGAACAGGAGGAGAACCTCATCCTAGCATGAGCAAAATGAAAGTTTGATTATCTTGAGATCGGATCGGAGGAAAGGCCCATATAACGGCCCTTAAGTGCCCCCATGGTCATGTTACGAACAGGAGGAGAACCTCACCCTAACATGAGCAAAGTCAAAGGTCCGATTCTTTTAGACCGGATGGGGGGAGAGGCCCTACAATGCCCTGATGTGCCCCCACAGCCATGTTAGGGACAGGAGGAGAACCTCGCCCTAACATGAGCAAAGTCAAAGGCCCGATTCTTTTAGATCAGATGGGGGGAGAGGCCCTACATTGCCCTAATGTGCCCCCACAGCCATGTTAGGGACAGGAGGAGGACCTCGCCCTAACTTGAGCAAAGTCAAAGGCCCGGTTCTTTTAGACCGGATGGGGGGAGAGACCCCGCAGTGCCCTGATGTGCCCCCACAGTCATGTTAGGAACAGGAGGAAAACCTCATCCTGACACGAGCAAAGTCGAAGACCCGATTCTCTTAGATCGGATGGGGGGAGAGGCCCTCGCAACGACCTTCATGTGCCCCCACAGCCCCGTTGGGAACAGAAGGAGAACCTCATCCTAACCCGGGCTGAGATCGACTACGTCAAGAACAGAAGGAGGACCTCATCCTGATGATGACAAAAACTCGATCGCCCAACATGATCGGATAAAAAAAAAAGTTCCCTCGACGGCACCCCTACACCTCTACGCGACCCCGCGAAAAGCAAGGGAGACCTCACTCAGAAAAGAGGAGAAAAATCAAAAAGAAAAGTGACAAACTACATCGACAACAGATGAAAAACAAACTACACCAAAAACATAGGGAACTTCATCTCAACAAAGACGGGAGCTCCTACCGAACATCCCCGGTCTCTAAGAAGGCTCTCGGCATGGGCCAAGAAAATAATGACCCCTTCAAGGTAATGCGAAGCTCAGACCACGAGCCCGAGCCTACGGTCATGGACGACAAGAAAAGCAAATCAACGTGGCGACGACCCGGCACCTCCGAATGACACCGACGTCGAACAAGTCAAGAGACAAAAGAAGTTCGACGAACGATGATTTAATGCAATACGTGGACGAGGTAACACAAAATCCCCTATTCATTTTATTCACAAAATATACACTACAAAGCCCAATAGGCTAAAGGAAGAAAAGCAAAACAATGAGAACAAGACAAAACAACAAGAGAGATATATATACATGGGAAGACGGAAGGCAAAAAGAGCCCTAAGGGGACCCGGCTTCTTCTGACCTCAAACTCTCAGCTTCGACCCTCGCTAGGGAGCACCTTAACTTTTGATTTCCGCTTCCAATTCCCTCTCTCTCATTAATATCTCCATGTATCTGCGGTGAAATCATCGGCTTTCGTTCTCTGCCTCTCAACGCCTTTTTCTCAGGACTTCGAATTCTGCCTCCGTGTCCTTGATGGCCTGCTGCTCGCATGCCAGCTGGATCTTCACTTGCTACAGCTCGGCCTTCCCCTCCCCAAGGGTGACAGATAACTCTTCCACGGTTCTTCTCAGGGACTGGAGTTTGTTGGAATCCCGAGCGGAAGCAAGCTGAGCCTCTCCGACTAGCTGCCCTTGAAGGTGGGCAACTTCGTCTGTCGCCCTCCTGAGCCTCCCCTTGTATTCATCCACCTGCTTGCGTCAGTCCACCCGGTACGCGTCATAGCTCCCTCGGCATCCTGGAGCTATTGCTGGAGGTTGGAGACCTTCTTTGACCACTCCGATCGCTGTCGGCCCGAGTCAAAAGCCGGGATGAACTCCCCTCCAGCTGGCTAATCCTCTTCTTGGCAGCCGACAGTTCCACCCTGAGAGAACTGATCTTGGCAGCTTGAGCCCAAATTTGATCGCTGGTGCACTTCTTGTGTTCCTCAAGCTCTTTCTCAAAGTTCGCCTTCCTCCGGTTGTACTCCATGATCCCCTTCAGATGGAGACTTCGGAAGTGGGCGACCTCCGCGGTGGCTTCAGAGTGACCCTCCCTCAACCTGTGGAGCTCGCCTTCCATCTTCTTCAACCTTTTCGTCAAATGAAGAACTTCCTTCTTTAGGTGTTGGATCGTGGACTTTAGTGGAATCCCCTGAGGCAAGGGAAGTGCTTCGGCAGGGCACTGCCATCGAGAGGTCAACGCGTTAAGACGCAGCTCATTACAAAGGAGAAGAAAGAAAAAGAAGAGAAGAAAGGTCCCCACAACGAGGAGACCAATTTCATTGACTGAACGTTTCTTGAATACAAAAGAAAGAAGAAAAATTACAATAAAGGAAGAATGCGAGGTTAGAGGTCTCGGACCTCTGGATCAACGGGGGGACTCGGCACCTCTGGCGGGTGGTCTGCGGTGGCTGCGACGGCGGTGGAGGGTCCAGCTTCATCCTCAGACGCCTCATCCAAGAAGCTGAGGTCGAGCTCGGAGAATTTCACGACCATCTTCTCCTGACAGAGCTCAAACCCTTTATTGAATGCGGCTTGGCCGAACTCAACCTTCAACTTCATTTTGGTGGAAGCCTTGAACTCCTCCACCGCTTGACTCCTGGCCTCCAAGACCAGGGTCGGTATTTGCTCCGCCATATTGGCAACCTCGGCCTCCGCCCTCCTCACCGTCTCCTCCAGGTCGGCCTTCTGTTCTGTCGAGGTCTGTCTCTCTCTCTCAAGCGCCTCTCGGAGACCGGCCACCTCGAGGGCCATTTCCTTAAGGCGGGCAGCCTCGGCCTGCCGACCTTCCACCGCCGTGTTTGTCATCTCGATGTTGGCGAGGAGTTGATGCCCGAGCTACAAGGATGATCGGAGGGTCAGAATGGAGCTGAGAAGTAAATTAAATGAAGAAGCAAAAGGAAGAAAGGAAGACGAATTTGCTTACCTCAAGAAAGGCCCCCAGCGAGTCCCAGGCTCGTTGTGCAGGATCGATGCGGACGATCCTCTGAACGACTTCGGGCAGTGAGCACCCGTCTACCAGCTTTTTTATTAGGTCCCTGTCACTAAAGGGATCATCCCTCTGCTCCTCTCCAGAGCCGCGGGATTCTTCAGTGGCAGCCCGGCGACTGCCGACCCTGCGGGCCAAGGTCTTCCTCCTCTTCCTCCTCTCACCCCCGGGTACCTCCTCGGGATGGGTCTCGGAGGTGGGGACCTCGATAGGAGAACTCAAGCCCCTCGGGGAAGCCGGGCGGCTGGAAGCTCAGTGTCTGCAAGGACATCGGCAGCTGAGGTCGCTTGGGCGGGCACCGTCGAACTCGTCCCCTCCACTCTAGTCCTCTTCGTCGGCCCGGGGGCCGCAGCGCCCTTTCTTTTGAGAGCCTTCAGGCCCCGGGCAAGCATCTGTGCTTCTTCGACGTCTATGCCTAAAAAAAAAAAAGAGAAGAAAAGAGAAAAAAGAGAAAGAGGGCGTGAAAAAGAAGAAAAGAAGAGAAGTAGAAGAAAGAGAGGAAAGGAAAGGAAAAGAAAGAAGAAAAAGGAGAGATGAAATACTGGCGGGATCCAGGGGCTCAAGCAGATGTTGAACAGAAACTGCTCCTTCAGGAGGTTGGGGAGAGAAAGAGCTGGATATTTGAAGAGTTTCTGAGAGGCTTGATGATCGTCCCCCCCCCAGGCTGGGCGCCCGACGGACGGAGTCCCTCAGGGAGCCCCAAGGGGGCAACTCTAGCCTCAAGGAAGGGCATCGAACATAAAGAAACTTCCCCTTCCAGTTATGGATAGAAGAAGGGGCACCTTTCAGCAACCCCTTCCTACCGAACTGTGGGGAGAAGTACCACCAATCCTTCATCGTGGGATGATGCTTGAAGGTGTAGAAGTATCTAAACAAGGAAAGGGTGGGCTGGACTTCGACTACATGATAAAGAGAGAGGAACCCTATCAAAAACCTAAAGGAGTTTGGTGCAACCGAAGCCAGAGAAATATCCAGAAATCAAAAAAGAGTAATGACAAAAGGCGAAAGAGGAAGCCGGAGTCTGGCACGAAAGGCCTCCTGATACAGGCAGAAGCAGTCGGGGGGAGGGGCACTAGCCCGATCGGATGTATCGGAAAGTTCCAGTTCGTACTCCGGAGGAACCCCATACTAAACTCTTATCAATTGGAGTTCATCTGGAGTCAGAGAACAAGGAATGGCATCTGGTGCAAATATTGGATGAGGTTCGGCTCCACCTACCGGTTCACCTACCGCCTGAGGACTCTGGGAGACCGAGGCAGACGAACTCCTAGAGTCGCTAGAAGAAGAAGTCCTGGAAGACATCTAGAATCACACGAAGACCACTTACAGAGGCAAAATCCCAAAAAATCGGGGAAAATCACGGACAAGGTCCCGGAGGACCGATGAGCCGGGCAAGAGGAAGAAAGATCAAACGGCAAAAGGAAGAACAAAAAGAAGAAGGAGTTCCGAGATTAACCTAGGCGATTCAGGGAGGTGCGAAGGTGTGGAAATGGGGATGGCTCAGGAACGCCTAAGGCTGGGAAGGGCGCTGAGAGAAATCAAAGTTCTCAGGGAGAAGAAAGGTGCCAGAATGAGACCGTCGGATAGAGCGGGACTCTTGGAGAAGGAGTGTGGGTTTAAATAGGCCCTGAGATCCGGCATAATGACGATTGCGAATCCCCCTAACCGGTCTCTTTTCGCCACGTGTCCCACTCACCACGGCGGGTGGTTAAAAAGTGGCAAAAGGCTGACAGAGCCTTTATTGCACCATGCCTTGAGCACCGTTCCACTGCAGGTTCCAAAAGAGCCTCTTCGGATCGCCTCGATTTGAAAAGACTCCAGCGCACGCACATTAAATGCCAAAATATCTGAGGACGATTGCGTGCGGACATCAAGGGAGCAACTTCGGTTGTGATAATCTCTCTGTACTTCTTTCACTCAAAATTCGAACTCGAAAGTAGGGAGACTGGTGTTGGGAATAAAATATCCTCAGCCGAAGTTCTTGGCAGGATTGCCCCCCCTGGGACTCCTCCGACTTTCGACCGTGGATGGTATCTCTCCAGACTTCACCAACAGCCGGATTTCCACGGTGCTGACTGAATTTCCCCGACAGACGAACTTTTACTGCACCACCCGAGCTCCTTCAACATGAGTTCCCCATCATTTATTAAGCTGCCCCAAGTGCCCACTGAGCTCCGCCGCCAGTCGGCTTTCTACGACTATCAGCCATTCCCCGAATCCCTTCCAGACTCCTTCCAGCCAGGTTCAACTCCAATCCGAACTACACTGGACTCCGCCATTGGCTGAACTTCTCCGACGATAGATTCCTACAACTACCAAACTACGTCCGGACTCCTACGGGAGCCGGACTTCACCCACAACTCCACTACAGGAAGACTCAGCCCGGACTCCTACGGGAGCCGGATCTCATCCCGACCTCGACCGCGGGAAGGCTTCGCCCGGACTCCTACGGGAGTCGGGTTCCGTTCTCAACCCCGGCTACTGGTGAACTTCGTTCGGACTCCTAAGGGAGCCAGACCTCACCCCTAATTTTGATTGCAGGTGGACTTAGCCCGGACTCCTACGGGAGCCGGATCTCGTCTCCGGCTCCAGCTGTGGGAAGACTCCGTCTGGACTCCCGTGGGAGCCAGACCTCATCCCTGACTTCAACTGAAGGAAGACTTCGTCCGAACTCCTACGGGAGCCCAGAGTGGGAGCCGGACTTCACCCACAACTCCAGCTACAGGAAGACTCAGCCCGGACTCCTACGGGAGTCGGATCTCGTCCCCGACCTCGACTGTGAGAAGGCTTTGCCCGGACTCCTATGGGAGTCGGGCTCCGTCCTCAACCCCGACTGCTGGTGAACTTCGTCCAGACTCCTAAGGGAGCCGGACCTCACCCGTGATTTTGATTGCAGGTGGACTTCGCCCGGACTCTTACGGGAGCCGGACTTCACCCACAACTCCAGCTGTAGGAAGGGTTCGCCCGGACTCCTACGGGAGCTGAATCTCGCCCCCGACCTCGACTGCGGGAAGGCTTCGCCCGGACTCCTACGGGAGCCAGGCTCCGTCCTCAACCCCGACTGCTGGTAAACTTCGTCCGGACTCCTAAGGGAGCCGGACCTCACCCCTGATTTTGATTGCAGGTGGACTTAGCCCGGACTCCTAAGAGAGCCGGATCTCATCTCCGGCTCCAGCTGCGGGAAGACTCCGTCCGGACTTCCGTGGGAGCCGGACCTCGTCTCCGACTTCAACTGAAGGAAGACTTCGTCCGAACTCCTACGGGAGCTGAACTCCGGGCTCCCCTCAAACGGGTAGCTAACTACCTCTCCCTGCCAGATACTCCAACCGAGCTTCAGCCGACAGGCCTGCACTCTCTGGCACGGCCGCAGTAACGGCCATGACTCTACTCCACTTCCTGCGACGGATTCCGCGCGGCTCCATTACTCCCTGGCCAACCGCTATGATGCCCACGATCTTGCTCCACTTCCATCCTCTAGCAAGTCGTGACAACAGACGCTGCTCCACTCCTCACGACAACTCCACGTGGCATGCCCCGGTGATAGCACGATTCCGTTCCACTACTCTTCGCAACAAACTCCTCCTGACTTTGGGCGGCCCACTGCCGAATGGTTACGGACATTGCTATCAGTCTGTTGCCCCCTCCGCCTATAAAAAGGAGACCCCAGATACGTTATTCTCTAAGCTCTATTTTCTATCCCAAAACTCTGCTAAAATTTTCGTTTGAACACTCCATTCTTATTGAGGCAGAGAATAACTTGAGCGTCGGAGGGTCTTGCCGGAGCAACCCCACCTCCGGTTTAGACTTCCTTTGCAGGTCCAGTGGCGACCGCGACTCCCTCGACTCCAGCTTCTCCATGCAGGTGGATTTTTACACCAACAGTATCTGATAAAATAGTGGGAGACATAACTAGTTTAAAAGTTTTCATCTAGTTTTGCATGTCAAACATGAGTGGTCTGCTTATACAATTATTTTTTATTTTTATAGATTTAAGTCTACATTATGGCTTCTTTATTTTCACTACCTGATATTATAGATAAAATTTTGTTGATCGATCTCAACTATGTGAATGGGTTGAGAAACTTCAAATAGATTCGTATTGGAGAAGAACTCTGATGTTCTGGATATTCTTGACCTTGAAATGGTCAGTAATAATGAGAAGGCAAAGATGTCCATATGGATATTAGCTATTTATTTTGTAACAAATTTGGTCATTGGGAGTATAATTGTAAAAATTATCTTACAAGATTGAAGCAGGGTGTAAGTATAGCACCAAAAGGTATGTATATGATACAGACCTATTTTTTATTGAGTAGTTCAGACTCTGATATTTGGGTATTAGATACCACCTATAGATCGCATATTTATAATTCATTACAGTGACTACAGAATATCAAAGGTCTGAAAAGAGATGACCTCGAGCTCTATGGTGCAAATGGAGAGTCCATTAGCACAGAGACTGTGAGAACCTGTATGTTTGATTTACTTTAGACAAAATTTTAGAATTAAAAGACTGTTATTATATGCCAAAGGTCATTAGAAATATTATTTCTATACGTTTGTTGTTAAAACAAGATTATGAAATAAGGCTAATGAAAAATGGATGCTCCATTTTTTTTTCTAATGAATATTATGGCAGTAGTTATATTGATAACAATCTTTTCATTCATGCACTCAATGAAAATATTTTTTCATATTGAAAGAAATATGAAAAGAAAGAGAGAAGATGTGAATGTCACATATCTTTGGCATTATCATCTTGATCATATTAGCGAGTCAAAGATTAACAAGTTATATAAAGAAGAATTCTTTGACCCATATGATTATGAATCATTGAGAATTTATAAATCTTATCTCATGGGTAAGATGACTAAGACTCCATTTTCTGGATATGGAGAGAGGAGGATACTCCTATTTTATCACCTTACGAAAGATTTATCAAGGTTCGGATATGTGTAACTTATGGAACATAAATTTGAATCTTTTAATAAGTTCATGGAGTATCAATGTATGGTTGAGAAACAAACTGAAAAAAGTATCAAGGTTTTTTGATTTGATCGAGGAAGAAAATAGTTATCCAATGAATTTCTTGATCATCTTAAAAGTAAAGGTATTCTCTCTGCATGGACCCCTCCTTATACACTCCAGTTAAATGGTGTAGCAGAAAGGAAGAATCGTACTTTGATGGATATGGTGCAGTCCATAAAGTGCTTCACTGATCTCCCAATATCTTTTTGGGGATATGTCCTAGAGACTGCCACATACACATTAAACAGGATGCCTTCAAAGTCTGTTGCAAGCACACCATATGAGATATGGAAGGGAAGGAAGTCTAATTTTAAACATCTTAAGACTTGGGGCTGTCTTGCTTATGTCAGAAATATTTTTGGATATAAGTTTAGTGCTAGATCAGACAAGTGTAGGTTTGTAGAGTATCCTAAGAAAACTAATGGATACTACTTCTACCATCCTATTGAACAAAAGGTGTTTGTTAGTAGGCATGCCACTTTCTTGAAAAATGAACTCATCCAAGAAGGAGGCAGTGGGAGGGATATTGAACTTACTAAAGTTCATGATCTATAAATTGATCCAGAAATACCAGTGGTTAGACCACAAGAAGATCCTCAATCAGAAGTACCTAAAGATGAGGTACATCCAAATACACACCTCCTCTCCGAAGGTCAGATAGAGTGCATCATGCACCTCTGAGATTTGATGACAATATGATCAATATCATTCAGGATGATGATCCACTAACCTATTCGAAAGCTGTCATGAGTAGAGACTCAGATAGATGACTGAAAGCTATGAAATATGAGATGGACTCGATGTATATCAACCAAGTACGGACCTTGGTTGATGCACCTGAGGGTGTAATCCCAATAGGGTATAAGTGGATCTTCAAGAAGAAGATCGGAGCAGATGGCCAAGTAAAAACCTACAAAGCTAGGTTGGTGGCTAAGGATTTCAGTCAAAGGCAAAGAATTGACTATGATGAAACCTTCTCATCAGTGGCTATGCTCAAGTCCATCCGAATTTTGCTTGCTATAGCGGCATACTATGACTATGAGATCTGACAGATGGATGTCAAGACAGCATTCCTCAATGGTAATTTGGAGGAAGAGGTCTATGACTATGAGATCTGACAGATGGATGTCACGACAGCATTCCTCAATGGTAATTTGGAGGAAGAGGTCTATAAGACTTAGTTAGAGAGATTTGTCTCAAATAGGAGTGCAAATCAGGTATGCAAGCTAATAAGATCCATCTATAGATTGAAGCAGGCTTCGAGGAGTTGGTACATCTGATTTGATATAATAGTCAAAGAGTTTGGCTTATCAAAATAAGGATAAACCATGTGTGTATAAGAAGACAAGTGAAAGTGCTGTTGTCTTCCTGGTTCTATATATCGATGACATACTGCTCATTGAGAATGATATCCCAATGATGCAATCAGTCAAGACTTGGCTATCAAATAAGTTTTTCATAAAAGACTTGGGTGAAGCATCCTATATACTGGGTATAAAGATCTATAGAGATAGATCTAAAAGGATGTTAGGCTTATCCCAGTCATGGTACATAGATCTCATATTAAAGAGATTTAATATAGAAGCAAGTAAAAGAGGTTATTTGCCTACAAGTCATGGTATATGTCTCTCTAACAAAATGTGTCCTAAGACATTAGAGGAGAGAAAGAGGATGAATGAAATTCCTTATGCTTTGGCTATAGGATCAATTATGTATGCCATGCTATGTACCAGGCCTGATGTAGCTTATGCTTTGGGCATGCTATCAGATTTCAAGCTGATCCAAGGGAGGATCATAGGAAAGCGGATGATAGCAAGTTGATATCAGGGTATATATTTATCCTAAATGATGGGGCAATGAGTTAGAACAGTTTCAAGCAGCAGATAGTATCTGACTCAATTACTGAGGTATAGTACATCGCTGCTAGTGAAGCCATTAAGAAAGCTGTCTGGATGAAAAAATTCATCATGGATTTAGGAGTCATTCCTAAGAATGAAGAACCGGTGTCACTCTATTGTGATAACACTGGGGCCATTATTCAAGCTAAGGAACCTAGATCTCATTATAGATCCAAGCACATCCTCAGATGCTTTCATCTCATTAGAGACAAGATGTTGTCCTTGAATGAGTAGACAGAAAGAACAATATAGTAGACCCATTTACTAAAGGCCATACCATAGCAGCTATATGATCGCCATCTTGATTGTATGAGATACAAAGGTAATTGACTTTAGTATAAGTGGGAGATTAAAAGAAGAGTGCCCTATAAGCCAATCGTAAGTGTGTTGCGATGGAACTTTTCTTTATAATTTTTTAACTCATAAAATAATATTTATTATTTGAGGTATTGATTCATCATATTAGCTGCATCTTATTATGTCTAAGATTATGATGAACTCTAAAGATTAGGATAATATTTTTAGGAGATATGAATGGGTCATGCTAGTGAGACCTAAAATCTTAAAATCTTAATCTTAAACATTCCTGGTCGTAGGAGCATTGAGTCGGGGATCAATATTCTGGATAGACTGGCATATCCTATGTATGCTCGATGAAGAGAGTGGCAGATCTCACTAGCCATTTATGTGAGACACTAATACAGGGATAAGGGTGCTCATTTGAAAAATGAGTCCACTGAATTGACTCGATGAAAGAGGACATCTTATGGAAGCCTTGCTTGCATGTCAAAGATGGTTCTCTAAGTGGGAGTTGTGCAAGTGATCCTTAGACCTGAGACCACCATGAAATCTTGTACACACGAATCCATATTTTGGTTCATACCCAAACATAGTATCAAGACATGTATCGGGTGTTCTGGATATGGTGGAGTATGTATGAAGATTGTGAGTAGGTCAACATGGAATCGATCACTCCTAGTAAGAAGAGATCGCATCTTGTGTATTCTCAATCCTAGATGACTTGAGAAAAATCTTTTGACCAAAAATAGGAAGAAGATTAGAAAGAGTTTCTAATACTTCTTTATCAGAGTCATCATTGGTTAATTGAGAATTGATATAAATATGTGTTTGAGTTTGACAAGATTCTATACTCATGAACATATTCAGGGTGCAAAGATGATCGAAAGATTGAATTACATGGTAACTAGCTACTGAAGGATATATTTGATATTTTTATTAAATTCTATATCTTCTAGATAGTCATGATATATTACTAGATGTTAATCTTGATTTGTAGATTTTTGATCAAATTAAAGAGTTTAATTCGATCGCTAATTAGAAAGGATTATAATTGTTGAACTCGGGTTAGCTCGATTGGACCTAAATCGATTAGATTGAAATCTAATCAAATTTGATCAACTTGCATCCAGACCTACTGTTAACTAGATGTGAAACCCAATGGGTCACACACATATATAAATTAGCCAAGGACTCTTTTGAAAAAGGTTGATTGAAATTTTAGATTCAATCAGGGCTCCGATAAGCATACTAGCACGTGTGGAACCCTTGCTCCTTTGGAGATCAATTTGGTCTCATCCCTTGCTAATTAGCTAGCCCAATTTAGTGAGCATTTGGGTTAGGTTGTGCCACCTAGAAGCAGCCTAATTAGGGTGCCACATCTCATTTTAATGCTAATTATGAAGAGTCCAAGTTGTGAAGGACTCTTGGTGCAAAATAGGTTCTGCGTACAAGTGTTAGCATGGGCAGAAGAAAAGAGTCCTTCTTGCATGGAATTAAGATATGTGTGGCAGCCCATATCACCCTTCATCCTCTAGTTCATATCTCAAAGCATGAGATATATTTTTTCTAAAATTTTTAGGATGGAAAAAAAAATTAGAAAAAGGAAGGAAGTCTCACGCATGCACGCAAAAGTATCGCATCTCTCTGAGATTTGGAGAGTCCTTCTCCTTATCAAATGATTTTAAAATAGAACAATTTTTGGTTATTCCATTCCAAATTTGATAATATATTTTTGGTAATTTTTTTGGAATTTTTTCAGATTTATGTGAATGCTAAATGGATGCCATATGTTCCTCCTAGTTCCTGCACACTGGGTGATCAGACTTCATGTGAAAGGACATGAGAACATATCTATTTGTGAGAATTTTTATCTACTCATTATATATTTTGGAATTAAAATTGAATCCTCTATCCACATGAATTTTTGAGGATTTTTTTTGATTTGAGAAGAAATGCAAAAATATCCCTTCTCTGGTCACACACGCAGAGCAGGGTGCTAATTGACATATCATTGATAAGAGTCATTCTCTTTGAAGGAACTCTTATCTCTGATAATCAGATAAGATAGACCTCTTGGATGAGGTGCATCCCTCTCTTTTGGCATCCCTCTAGTGGCTATAAATTGGCTAGGGCACTGGGTGTCTGGTGAATTCAGAAAGAGTTTCCAATTTGGTCTCCGTTGCTCTCCTTTCTTTCTTACAACCTATCTTAGTTTTAAGACAAGGCTTTGGGATTTAAGATAAAGTCTTATCTGGTTCTAACAAGGGTTGTGAGGGTTCTAAAGAAGGATAATTAAAAATTCAAAGGAGGTTCTGAGAGGGTGAAGTCAGGTTCTTGAAAAAACCTGACCGGTACAGGGCTAGTCAAGTTTTAAGGCCTAGAACTCTTGAAGCAAGGTGAAGAAGGAGCACTGTCTTTGGTTCAATTTCTGTGTGGATCACCGTTGGAGGGCAGACACTTGGACACCTTATGAAAATTGGGATTAGCATTACAGATATTCTTCTTATCTTAATTTATATTTATTATACTTTGATTATTATAGTCAAGGGTTTCTAGGTATTGGGGTTTCTGGTGCATCGAGTGTTTTGAATAAAAATTTAAACACTAATCCTTCCACTGCGTCATCGAAACCCAACAAGAATTAGCTAAAAGTATCTGTAGCACTTTAGGCTAGGCCATATTGGAGAGGACAGACTCAACAAACTAGAGAAAGATGATCTTCTCGGACTATTGACTTTCGAGTCTTATTTGGTTTGTGAATCGTGTCTTCAAGAAAAAATGGCCAAACTACTCTTTGTGGGATAAAGGAAAAGGGGCACTGAGATATTAGTCCTGGTACACACTGATGTATGTAGTCCATTCAATGTACAAGCTAGGTGTGGCTATATCTACTTTATAACTTTTATCGATGATTATTCATAGTATGGATTTGTATATCTGATGTACCGAAAGCTTGAAGTCTTTGAAAAGTTCATAGAATTCAAACATGAAGTAGAAAAATAGATCAAAAAATTCATCAAGATTCTTCGATCAGATCAAGGAGGAGAATATCTCAGTAAAAAATTTTAGACCTATCTCAAAGATAATGACAGTCTCACAGTGAACACCTCTAGAGATACTTCAGCTCAATGGGGTATCCGAAAGGAGGAATCAAATCCTATTAGATGTGGTCTGATCTATGATGAGCTTCATAGACCTTCCTATCTTTCTTTGGGGACATGCATTACTTTCTGCGATTCATCTTTTGAATAAGGTTCTCTCTAAATCTACTCCTACCACACTATATGAGTTATGGCATGGTAAGAAGCCAACTCTTGGTTACCACAAGATTTGAAGATGTTCGATCCATGTTAAGCGACAGCAGATAAACAAGTTAGAGACTAGATCCTTTAGGGCTTGCTTTATAGGATATTCTAAGGAAACCATGAGATATTACTTCTATCTTTCTGAGGATCCAATGTGATTGTGGACTGTCATACCGTCTTCTTAAAAAAGAAGTTTATCCCAGATGGAGGCAGTGGGAGGAAGATTGAGCTCGAAGAGAAAATTTTTGAAGAGCATCGAGTCCAAAAACTTGAATCCAGTAATGAGCCAGTAGATGTGATACTTCTTTCACCTAATAAATCAAGTAGGATCTCTCATTCTCCTGAAAGGTACTTAGATTTTTTACAGAGGATTTAGAGGAAGCATTTCTTATGGGAGATAGGGACATTAGGAATGATCCCAAGACCTACGATGAGGTAATGTTAGATATAGACTCTGAGAAATGGATGGAAGTGATGAAGTTAGAAATTGACTCCATGCATTCCAACCAAGTTTGGTCCTTACTAGATCCACTTGAAAGTATTGTACTTATTGGGTGTAAATAGATTTATAAAAATAAAAATTAGGTCGGATGGTAAGGTAGAGGCCTATAAGGCAAGGCTAGTCATGAAAGATTATAGTCAACATGAAGGCATTAACTATCATAAAACTTTTTCGCTCGTGGCCATGCTAATATTCATCTGTACTCTACTTATCATAGCATCCTTTTATGATTATAAAATTTGACAGATGGATGTGAAAACTACCTTCCCAAAAGTATATCTTAAGGAAGATATCTATATGGAGCAGCCTTTGGATTTCACATCCAGTGATAGTAATCACAAGATCTGCAAGCTGTAAAGGTCCATATAAGGTCTCAAGTAAGCATCTCAGAGTTGGAACACTCGCTTTGATGATGTGATCAAAATATTTGATTTCATTAAAAATGAGGAGAAGCCGTGTGTGTACAAAAAATTAGTGGGAGCACTATCACATTCTTTGTATTGTACATGGATGGCATCTTCGTGATTGAAAATGATATTCCCATATTGACATCGATCAAAGTATGATTGCCAAAAGAGTTTATCATGAAAGACCTAAGAGAAGCTTCCTATATTCTTGCTATAAAGGTCTATAGAGATAGATCTAAGAGGATGATAGGATTCTCACCGTGAATGTACATAGTGGAGGTGTTGAAGAGGTTCAGCATAAAAAACTCCAAGAGGAGTTTTTTGCCCTTTAGACATGATATTCATCTCTCCAAGAAGATGTGTCTTGACATACCTGAGGAGATCCAACGCATGAGCAAGATCCCTTATGCTTTGACAATAGGAAGCCTTATATATGCCATATTATGTACACGACCTGATATAGCTCTTGCCATGAGTATTATGAGCAGATTTCAGGGCAATCCAGATGAAGAACACTGAATTGCTGTTAGAAACATCCTTAAGTACTTGAGAAGGACTAAGGATTTATTGTTGGTCTTTGATGGAGGATCGGAGCTAAAAGTTGAGGGATATATCGATTCAGACTTCATGACTGATGTCGATGATAGAAAATCTACATCAGAGTGTATCTTCTTATGTAATGATGGTGCAGTTAGTTGGAAGAGTTTCAAGCAGCCAATCATTATAGATTCGACTATGGAAGCCAAGCACATCGCCGCCTCTGAAGCTGTTAAGGAAGCCTTTTGGTTCAAGAAGTTTGTTGTGGAGCTGGGTGTGATGCCATTAGATACCATTGCACTGCACTGCGATAATAATGAGCCATAGCCCTTGCTAAGGAGCTCAGATCTCACCAGAAGTCTAAGCATATAGAGCGACGGTTCACATCATACATGAATACCTCGAGAAAAAGTTCATCAAGGTGCAGAGATTCGACTCTGTGCTAAACGTAGCAGACCCACTAACCAAGCCTCTCAGCCAGTAGAAGACCAAAGCTCATCTTGAGAAGAAGGGTCTTAGGTATATGGCTAATTGACTTTAGATCAAGTGAGAGTTTGTTAGATTTATACCTAGAAAGTCAATTGTTGGCTAACATATTTTAGGGTTTAATTTTGTGCTTGTAATATTTTGAGTACCAATAAAAGATTTTTTCATTCCAATTATGTTTATGTGTGAAAGAATAATATCCTAGAAGCCAATCACATATGAAATATGATCGGGTATTTTCTGTAATTTATTTTTCAAACTCATGTAATTAATATTATTTTTAATAAAATAAGCTTCTCGATTCATTATATGCTGCATCTTATTATTGTTTTTAAGATTGTAATAAACTTCATAGGTCTGGATAATGATTTTAGGGTCATGATGAGATCACGTCAGTGAGACCTAAATCTTTGATAGCCATGATCTAAAATATTTTCAGTCATTGGTTCATTGAGTCGGAGATCAATAATACCGATAAGACTAGCATGCCCTATGTATGCTCAGTGATACAGGTGGTTGATCTCACAACCTCTTGTGCGCTGACACTAATACAAGGATATAAATACTCATTAGAGAATGAGTTCACTGAATAGACCTATGAGAGAATATCTGATGGAGTCTTATTTACATATCAGCTGATGATTCTCTAGTGGGAGTTGTATAAGTGATCTTTTGATCAGAGATCACCATGGTACCTTATGTACATGAATCCATATTTTATTTCACTTCTTAAGTTGGTTCTATGATCTTTGTGTGGGGTGTTTTAGATGTGGTGAAGTATGCATGGAGGTTGTGAGTGATCAATAAAAGATCAGTCACTCCTAATAAGGAAAGCGAACATCCTATGTGATCTCATAGGTTGATGATTCTGGAAGTCTTTGGCCAAAGCAGGATAATAATTAGAAAAAAGTTTCTAATATATCATCAACTAAATTATTACCTTTTGATCGAGATATATTTATATAAGCAGTTAGATTTGACATGATTTCATGTCCACAGCTCATCTGAGATGTTGTTTGATTGAAGGATTGAATTGCATGGTAACTTACCACTGAAGGATATTTTGATAATTTCTATAATTTTATTTCTTTTGAGTAGTTGTGACATATTACTAGACATCAATCTTAACTTATGGACTCATCAAAATTAAAAAAAATTAATTCAAAAATTAATTAGAAAGAGTCCTAGTTAATTGGGACTCTTAAGCTGACCTAATCAGATCAGATTAGGATTAGGTCAAGAGTCTGTGTCCACTACTAGCTAGATTTGAAATCCAATGGATCACACACTTTAGAATTTGATCTTGATCTGATTTATTTAGGATTTATTATAAATCTTAGGGATTAATTTGATATGCTTGCATATTGAGTTAACCCAAATTCCTACTAAGGTTAAGTTTAAAGTGTTTGAGCTAAACTGAACCTGTTGCCTTTGACCTGATTGGATTGGGTCTATTTTAATTGAACTTTTACCCAACTTAAAAGAGTTTCAAGTGTGAAAGGAGACCTCTGTGCCACCCAGGTTTCATGTCCAAAATTAATTTCCACCTACCCTTTTTAGCATTAAGAAGAGGAAGAGTCCTTCTTCCTTAAGACTCTTAACCATCTCATCGATTTCCTCTGTTTCCTTAATTATCACATGCTAGAATTTAATGAGGAAATTACGGGGCATAGAAGAGGAGTCCTTCTATATGAAGCCTCTTCTGTGCCACTTAATGCATCGAAGATTTAATTCTCCTCATGAGAGGAGTGGAGCGCCAAGAGTTGGCGCCCCTTGGTTCTCTTGACGTCCCTTCCTTATTTATTTATAAGGGCTAAATTTTGATGAAAAATCAAAGATCTTTGGTGTATGATAAGAGAGAAAAAATTCAAAAAAATTTGAGAAAAAGATAAGAAAAAAATTGGGAAGAAAAATAGAAAGAAGGATGGTGAGAAAAATAGCAAGTGTTGTGAGCTTATCCTAGGATTTGATTTTTTCATGTGTTGGAGTACAAAATCAAATCTTAGATTGTGAGACTTCTAAAGAGAATTCTCTTGGCATGATCTTAGTGGTGAAATCAAAGGCAATTGAGCATTGGTGTGATCGTTCTTCAAGTTTGAAGCCAACAGTATTCTTATGAAGAAAAAGTTGCAGCAGTACACCGGTTGGGAAGGACCTTGACCAACTTCCATATGGATCACCATTGGAGGACTTCTATTTTGAAGTTTTGTAGAGATCACCTTCTTATCATACTACTCATTACAGAAGGTATAAGTTTCTATCTCTCTGCATGCTTGATTTTATTTTGTTTGATATCTATAAGGTGATTCTAGGATTTGGATTTCGGTTCGACAGTTTTATTTATTAAAGCTTTCGATATGCATGTTTAAAAATTTTTAAAAATTCATATTCTATTGCATGATCGAAATCCAATAATGGTATTAGATCTACGCTTGTTAGATTCAATCAAACAAGTACAAAAATTGTAATATAGAATTGTTCTAATTCATATTTTGCCAAAAATATTGCATCAATTTCTAAAATCGATCTTAAAATTAAAAATTATTTTTGACTTTATTTGAACCATGGATTTAAATTTTAGTTATTAAAATTTTAATTTTATGATAATATGAAATTTATTGATTTATGGTTGTTTGATGCTTAAATCAATTTTTTGATTAAGGGTGTAATGCATGCCTTATTCGATTAGGGTTTGTTTTAATATTGACTAAACTTGTTATATGTTAAGTCATTTATGCACCTTTATATGATTATTGTAATTATTTTTGGCATGTTAATATGATTGATATTATAACTTGAAAGGCATGTTAAATTGCATAATTTGTATGTTACATTTTATGTAATAGTTAGGATGTGCCGAGATCAGTTCAAAGACCCTTTATAAAAATTATATTAAGTTGTAATGTCGGGATTCACTTACAAATCAAATATCAAATTCATTTGATCAATTGGTATCTAGGTAAGTGTTAAAGGTAGTTTTCTAATTAGATCTATATGCTGACCTGACCAACTTTGTTGGTGTCTAAGAAAAGCTACAGAGAGCCTCCTACCTACTCACCTGGCCAATTTGGTCTTATTGAGTTTCGAACTTAGATTGATTAGTGATGTAGATATTACAAAGGCCTTCCTTCATGCTTGGTCAATAGAGTATGTTAAGATCTTAGTGAGCTTGTTGTGCTATCCACAAGGTTTACTATAGAAATTGATATGATGTTGACTAAGTGCATATTGATGCTTATGGTATATTTGAATAGTATTGTCTTGTTGTGCTATCCATAAGGGCGACGTTGTTTAAGTATGACCATATGAGATTGAAGGGTTAACTTAACTAGAACACTATAGTTTGTTGTACTATCCATAAGACTATGAGTGATCTAGAGACAAGAGAGAAAAATATTGAGAATTATATGAAGTACAATTGATAAAGAGTTACCTACTCTTGAACTCATGAATGCTTATTGTGCTATCCACAAGGTGTTTGTGAGAGATAAGAATCTCAACCATACTTAAAAATATAATGATATTTTCTATTTTTCATACTTAAGGGCTATAAAATTTGTTAAAATAATGGAAGACACAATTAAACAAAAGTTTTAATCTAGTTGTGCATGTCCTCATGAGTTGTCCGCTAATATTGTGTTCTTGTTATTGTAGATTAACTGCATAAATGGCATTCTCACTGTCACTTCGAGGCATACTAGATGCTAATAAATTGATCGGATCAAATTATGTGGACTGGTTAAGAAATTTAAGAATAGTTCTTATATAGAAAAAAATCTCCTATATACTGGTTTCATCTGCACTCGATACGATCGGAGAAGATGCATCTGAGGAGGAAAGGGCCACATATAAGATGTGGAAGGATGACAGTGTGACTGTCATGTGTATCATGCTTGCCTCGGTAGACATTGAGCTTCAAAGACAGCATGAGAACATGGATGTTCTTTCTATACTCCTTAATCTAAAAGAGTTAAATGGAAAATAAAGTCAAACTGCTAGATATGAAATATCTAAGTAGTTGTTCCGTGCCCAGATGACTGAAGGCATATATGTACAAACTCATGTCCTTAAGATGATTGATTTGATCACTCATCTGGGATAATTGGATTTTGCTATGGATGGTGAACTTAGCCAGAATTTGATCTTGTAGTCACTCTTTGATTCTTTCTCTCAGTTTGTCATTAACTACCACATGAACAAACTGAATATTAGCCTGCCTAAACTGCTGAACATGCTCAAAATAGTAGAGAACTTTTTCAAAAGTGAAAAGGCTCCAGTTCTTCTTATAGATAAGATCAACAAGAAGGAAGGCAAGAAGGGTTTCAAAAAAAAATTGAACCCTAAGGCTAGCATCTCCAAGAAGAAGGTGAAGAAGATCTCTGCCAAAAGTACTTGCTATCACTGCGGCAAGGATGGGCATTGGAAGAGGAATTGCAAGGAATACCTTGCAATTATGAAACATAAAGAAGCAAATGTTGTAAAAATTTGGTATATGATACAAACAAACTTATCATTAAGTACTTCAATTTTAGATTCTTGAGTATTGGATACCGCCTGTGGCTCGATCTTTGCAAATCATTGTAGGGTCTGCAGAAAATAAGGAGTCTGAATAAAGATGACTTTGAGCTGTTTGACGCTAGTGGAGAATCTTTTCAGGTCGAACTTGTGGCAACCAAAATTTTGAAGTTGCCTTCAAACAAAGTTTTGGAATTGAAGACTTGTTATTATATTTCAAAAGTGAAGGAACCAGATCTAGGGTTTCAAGTTAGATCTTGAAATTTTTTCAAAATCAGGCAGCGAAAGACTAAAATAAATTAAAATTTATCTTATAAAATTAGAAAATCTCTAGATCTAAGATCCTATTACATGATTATTATATGATATTAAATCAAAAATTAAAATATAAAGAGTAAGAACTACATGTTGATCATATCAACATGTTTTTATACTACATCTAATGTATGTAAAATATAATAGATCAGATCTATTACCTTGCAAGTTAGATGTTCTAACTTTGCTGATCTTGGCATGAGGATGATATTGTGAGCTGCACATACGTTCAGCCTCTAGGAGTTATCAATACGAGCCCACGAATCACGATCAGAAGTCCTGATCCAAAAAATCAGCACAGTATGCTAGTACTGTGCTGATCCTTCTTCGATGGTCAATCAGATGCCTCCTTCTTGATTTAGACTCTTTCAAAGATGAAAAATAGGAGAAGGAGTTTTAGATATGAGACACTCTTAGAAAACTCATAGATGGAGGAAGAAAAGAGGTGAACTCAGCAACCCTAGAAGAAGACCCTCTTCTTCTTCTCTTTACTTTAACCCAGAACTTAGTTTTGTGTCTATTACATCTCCACGCCCCTACACCCTTTCTCCTTGATTTTTACACACCCTAAAGGTATCTCAATGCTCTATAATTCACAAAAATTTCAAGAAGAAATTCATCTTAAATAATAAGATATGAAGAATCCTTATCTAGGTCAAATACCTAGTCAAGAAAAATCCCAACAGGGCAAGACAAGGGGTGCCCAACTCATGGGCGCCGCCTCTTTCTTTTTCTGCCATGGACCACCAGCAAAGGATGCACAATATATTCTATAAAATCCATGAAAATCTAAAAAAAAATCTGAGTAAAATCAGTGCCATAAAGAAAGAGTTTTGGTTTCCTAAAATTCTATCTCATAGAATTTGAATTCCAAACTAATTCCTACTTTGGCTTGGTCCACAACCACATTCCATGTAAGAGAGAAAGAGTGGAAAGCTTTGGGTGTGTGTGAAGGCCTGGGAGAGAAGGATTTGTCACAAAAAATAAGAGAGAGTGGGCATGGGGGGCTAAGGTGGCGCAAGGTGGAATCCTAGTCTTACTAGGATTCAATCTATGACTTGTTCAAATTTAGTTTCTCAAACCAAATCAAACCAAAACCACATCAACCCTATTAAGATAGGTCTTAATCCAATTAAAATTTTAATTTAATTAGATTAAATTAATTTAAATTTGATTTAATTTTTTAATCGAATTAGAAATTAGGTTGACCCAAGTCCTAATTGAATTAGGAATAGTTTTTTCTTGCACTTGGCTTATCCAATAAACCAATAGGACTTGATCCAATCAAGTCCAAACTAAATCTAATTAAATCATATTCAATTAGACTTAATCTCAGCCTATTGGCTTAACCAAATTAAGATAATTAGCAATCAAATTGCTAATCGATCCTCCTGCAACACTTGCACTAGGTTAAATGTCAATCGTATTGATCGTTTAACCCTAGAATGATTTTTAATGGTTGATCAACCATTTGATCGGATCATGAACTCTAATATGTGTGACCTCATAGGTCTAAACCTAAGTCGGTAGCACAGAAATAGATTTTTATACCAATCAAAGTGACCATCTAGCAATGGTACCTGACGGTCGGATAGGTCGAATGTGTAGAACAACATCCTTAGAACCCTCGCGGATATAGTTTCTATATAATTCATCTCCTTGATCAAAATGCTCATAGGATACCTCAGAGTTCTACTGTTAACTCTGATCAGGTTGTCCACATTATATTTTAAAATATCAAATCCATCTGATGGATTATCCTGACCAAGGTTTTGCTAAATTGAAATACAGCGACTCATTCTTCTCCATCTTGATCACACTCTGACTTTGCAAGTACTTGACTGTGTCCAGAAGCCTTCTATTACTAAATTAAAAATTCAATTAGTCCAGTACCAAAGCATAGTGAGTTGCTTGCAAGTCACTGAGGTGATCTCAGGTCTAAGGGATACTTATACCTATATCCCATCAGAGACATTCTTGACAGCAGAATGCTTTGGAGTTGGTCACATTCAATGATGATGTACCCTTACATCTCATCTGTATGCCATACTAGTGACTTCACACTCCTTGGTTAAGAGGACAACCAACCCATATGGCCTATAGTGACCTATGCTCGATAGAAGCTGTCGTTCTTATTAACAGCCTATCATTTGGTCGTGAACAGTTTTAAGGACTAATCGATAAATCTTCTATTTATCATACCTAAATAGTCCTAAGGACTTCATCACAACAATGGAGTTCATTAGAAGATGAAAACTTATGATGAAAATGCTAAAAATATATTATATTTATTAACAAATCAATTACAATACAAAATTGCTCAACCATCAACAGGATGACGATTGGCTTTTGGGACATATTTTCCAACAACTCCCACTTGTCCTAAAGCCACTCGGCACAATATCTAATACCCATTTTCGACTTGTGGTTGTCGAACTCATTTATCGCCAGGGCTTTAGTGAAGGGGTCGGCCAGGTTCTCCTTTCAGTCGATCTTCTGAAGATCGACATCACCTCGATCTACGATCTCCCAGACCAGGTGGAAGCGGTGCAAAATGTGCTTCGTCTGCTGGTGTGCTTTGGATTCCTTCGCCTGAGCTATGGCACCAGTGCTGTCGCAGTAGAGCAAGACCGGACCATCGAGGAAGGATGCTACTCCAAGCTCGGTGATGAATTTTCTCAGCCACACAGCTTCCTTCGCAGCATCCGATGCTGTGATGTACTCTACCTCACAAACAGAGTCTATCATAGTATGCTGCTTGAACTCTTCCAGCAGATGGCTCCACCATTCAGAGTAAAGATATAACCCGACATGCTTCTGCTGTCATCATGGTCAGATTGAAAGCTGGAGTCTGTGAACTCCACAAGTTTTAGATCTGACTCACCATAAACCAACCATTGTCCTTAGGATTTCTCAAATACTTAAGGATGGCTTTAATCACTTTCCAGTAGTTTTCTCTATGATCAGATTGGTATCTACTCACTACTTCTAGTGAGTATGCCATATCTAGCCTTGTATATGTCATGGCGTACATGATAGATCCCACAGTCGAAGTATATGGGACTCTACTCATACGCTTTCTCTCTTCAGGAGTTGTCGGATAATCCTTCTTAGAGAGAAAATTTCATGGCCTATCGATAGATAGCCCTTCTTGGAATTCTCCATGCTGAACCTCTTCAGCACAGTGTCTATATACGTGAACTGGGATAACCCAAGCATCCTTTTAGATCTATCCTATAGATCTTTATCCCTAGGATGTAGGATGCTTCACCCAAGTCCTTCATGGAGAACTATGATGACAACCAAATTTTTATTCCCTGTAGTGCGGGGATGTCATTTTTGATTAAGAAAGTGTCATCCACGTATAAGACAAGAAATACCACAACTGGACCATTTGCCCATTTATAGATGCAAGGCTCTTCTCCGTTCTTAACGAAGCCATATGTTTTGATCACCTTATCAAAATACATGTTTCAACTCCGAGAAGCTTGCTTCAATCCATAAATGAATCTCTGAAGCTTGGACACCTTGGACTCATCTGTGGATGTAAACCCCTCAGGTTGTATCATATACACCTCTTCGGTCAGCTCTCCATTCAGAAAGTTATCTTTACATCCATCTGCCAGATCTCATAATCCAGATGGGCAGCTATTGCAAGCATTATCCGAATGGATTTGAGCATTGCCACAGGGGAGAACGTCTCGTTATAGTCAATACCATAATGTTGATGATATCCTTTGGCAACCAGACAGGCTTTATAGGTCTTCAACTTTCTGTCTGCATCTCTCTTCCTTTTGAAGACCCATTTACACCCAATGGGTTTAACCCCTTTAGGTGGGTCAACCAATGTCCATACATCGTTGACCTTCATGGACTCTATTTCGGATTTCATGGCTTTAAGCCATTTCTCAGAATCAGGTCTTTGCATTGCATCCATATAGGTGATCGGATCCTCATCGTTCTCAACGAGTTCGATGGGATCACCATCTCGGACCAAGAAATCGTAGTATCTGTCCGACTGACGTGGTACTCTACTGGATTGCCTTAATGGTGCAGATACATTGGGCTTTGGATCTGATCTAATCAAATCCGACTCAAGTTCAACTATTGGTGTTGGTCCTTCTACCTGTTGAACTTCATCAAGTTCAACCATAGAAGCAACGGTTCCTTCACCAAGGAACTTCTTTTCTAAAAAGGTTGCCTTAAGACTGTCAAACACCTTTTGTTCATCAGCATGGTAGAAAAAATATCTTTCGGTCTCTTTGGGGTACCCTATGAATGTGTATTTGTCAGACCTAGGTCCAAGTTTATCTGTAACTAATCGTTTGACATAGGTCAGGCACCCCCAGATCCTAAGGTGTGAAAGTGCTGGCTTACGCCCTGTCCATATCTCATATGGAGTCTTAATTACAGACTTATTTGGAACCCTATTTAACAGATAACAGGTTGATTTGAGTGCATATCCCTAGAAAGATATCGACAAGCTGGCAAAATCTATCATGGATCGGACCATGTCTAACAGAGTTTGATTTCTCCTTTCAGACACACCATTATGCTGTGGTGTTCCTAGAGGAGTCCATTGAGAGAGAATCCCATTCTCTCCTAGATATGTGAGAAACTCACCAGAAAGGTATTCCCCTCTTCGATCAGATCGAAGAGTTTTAATACTCTTCTCAGTTTATTTTTCTACTTTACTTCGAAATCGTTTGAAATTTCAATGAATCTGACTTATGTTTCATCAGATAGACATATCCATATCTGGATAGATCATCTATGAAAGTGATGAAGTAAAAATATCCACCTCTGGCACTGTGCTCATGGGCCTGCATACATCAGTATGTACTAGGCCCAAGAGATCAGTAGCTCTCTCATATTTTCCAGTAAAAGGTGACTTGTGTTGAAAAATGTGTCCCAAAAAGTCAATCGTCAAGCTGTTGACGGTTGAGCAACCAAGTATTGTAATTGATATGTTAATAAATAAAATATATTTGGCACTTTCATCATAAACTTTCATCTTCTAATGAACTCCGTTATTATGATGAAGTCTTTAGGACTATTTAGATTCGATAAAGACAGGATTTATCGATTAGTCCTTAAAACTGTTCACGACCAAATGATAGGCTGTTAATAAGGACGACAGCTTCTATCGAGCATAGGTCGCTGTAGGCCATATGGGTTGGTTGTCCTCTTAACCAAAGAGTGTGGAGACACTGGTATGGCATACAGATGAGATGTAAGGGTACATCATCATTGAACGTGACCAATTTTAGAGCATTCTGCTGTCGAGAATGTCTCTGATAGAATATAGGTATAAGTATCCCTTAGACCTGAGATCGTCTCAATGACTTGCAAGCAACTCACTGTGCTTTGGTACTGGACTAACTGAATTTTTAATTCAGGGATGGAAGGCTTCTGGGCACAGTCAAATACTTACGAATCAGAGTGTGATCGAGATGGGATTGACCACTCCAAGAGTTGGAGAAGAATGAGTCACTGTATTTCAATTTAGCAAAACCTTGGCCAGGATAATCCATCAGATGGATTTGATATTTTGAAATACAATGTGGACAACCTGATCAGAGTTGACAGTTGAACTCTGGGATGTCCTATGATCATTTTGGTCAAGGGGATGAATTATATGAAAACTATATCCGCATGGGTTCTAAGGATGTTGTTCTACACATTCGACCTATCCGGTCGTCGGGTATCATTGCTAGATGGTCACTTTGATTGGTATAAAAATTTATTCCTGTGCTACCAGCTTAGGTTTAGACCTATGAGGTCACACACATTAGAGTTTATAATCCGATCGGATGGTTGATCAATGATTAAGAATCATTCTAGGGTTAAATGATCAATACGATTGACATTTAACCCAGTGCAAGTGTTGCAGGAGGATCGATTAGCAATTCGATTGCTAATTAGCTTAATTTGATTAAGCCAATGGGCTGAGATTAAGTCTAATTAAATATGATTTAATTAGATTTATTTTGGGCTTGATTGGATCAAGTCCAATTGATTTATTGGATAAGCCAAGTGCAAGAAAAAACTAATCCTAGTTCAACTAGGACTTGGGTCAATCTAATTTCTAATTTGATTAGAAAATTAAATCAGATTTAAATCTAATTTAATCTGATTAAATTAGGTTCTTAATTGGGTTAAGACCTATTTTAATTAGGTTGATCTAATTTTGGTTTGATTTGGTTTGAGAAACCAAATTAAAACAAGTCATAAGATAGAATCCTAGTAAGACTAGGATTCCACCTTGCACCACATAAGCCTTCCCCATGCCCTCTCTCTCATTCAATGCCAATCTCCTCTTATTTTGTGTGACAAAAGCCCTCTCCCAGGTCTCTCCCACATTCACAAAAGGTCTCCTCTCTTCTTTCTTACATAGAAGGTGGTTTGGATCAAATCTAAAAGGAATAAGTTTGGATTTCGAATTCTATGAGATAGAGTTTTAGAAATCCAAAACTCTTTCAATTTTGCATCGAATTTATCCAAATTTTTTTTGAAATTTTTATGGCTTTTAGGGTACATATTGTGTATCCTTTTTTGGTAATCCATACACAAAAATAAGGAGGAGGTGCTCAAGAGTTGGGTGCCCCTTAACTTGCCATGTTTGGATAAGCCTTGACTAGGTATTTGACCTAGACAAGGACTCTATCATATCTCTCTGTGTAAAATGAGTTTCTTAATGAAAATTTTGAAAAAGATAGATATTTGAGAGACCTCTAGGACATCCAAAAATCAGAGAGAAATACCTTTGGATCATGGAGATATAAAAGACACAAGTTAGGATGTCTAGAGAGAGAAACGAGAAGAAGAAGAGGGTCTTCTTCTAGGGTTATTTGTTTTCATATCTTTCCTCCCTCCATCTTGAGTTTCCTGAGAGTGTCTCAGATCTGAAACTCCTCCTTCTACTTTCATCTTTGGAAGAGTCCAAATCAAGAAGAAGGAGGCACCTGATCAACCATCAAAGAAGGATCAGCGCAGTACTAGCATACTGTGCTGATTTCCTGAAGTAAGACTTCTGATCGAGATTCGTGGGCTCATGTGGATGACTCCTAGAGGCCGGATGCATGTGGGCTTGCAACATCATCCTCAAGCCCAGATCAGTGAGGTTAGAACATCTAACTTGCAAGGTAATAGATCTGATCTATTGTTTATACATACATTAGATGTAGTATAGAAACATGTTGATATGATCAACATGTAGTTCATGCTATATTTATATATTTTAATTTTTGATTTAATGCTATGTAATAATCATGTAATAAGATCTTAAATCTAGAGATTCTCTAATTTTAGAAAATAATTTTGATTTATTTTAGTCTTCCGCTGTATGATCTTGAAAAAGTTTCAAGATCTAACCCTGAAACCCTAGATCTGGTTCCTACAATTGGTATCAGAGCCTAGGTTCTTTATTACATGATTATTTATACATGCTTGGATTATTTCTTAGATTAGATCTAATTTATAATCTGATTATTAAATCTAAAATTAAAATGTTAGATCGATCACTAACTGCAAGGTTGTCCTGCTGTAAGGTTTACCCCTTACAGTGCAAAGGTTGTCCTAGTTTGTGTAGATCTATCTTTAATCATAAATTTGTTAGATATGATCTAGATTAAATTTATGATTTATTAGATTTAAAAGATGTTTAAATCTGAAATAAAATCTCTTTGTTAATAATTTTTGTGCAAAGAAATTGTTTAAAGTTGAAATTGTTTCAATTACATGAACCTGTTTACATTAGATCTAAAGTAGTTTCATGTTTATTTCACTTGTATCTTGATTATGAATCAAACATGCAATATGGTTGGTAGAATCATATTGTAAAATTATTTTACAAATATGAAAATTATTTTTTGAAAAGTCGAACCCAACCCTCAGCCCAAAACTTAATTAAGAATTAAGAAGTTATTTGATTAGGTTCTAGGATTGTGAATTGAAGAACCTAAGACACAAACCATAACACATTGGGTTAATGGGTTAGTGAGAATTAGGTCCATTAATTGGGTTAGACCTATGGTTAGATTAAAGATGGACTTAATTAAAGAATTGACTAAATCTAATCAATTGTTGTCTTAGATTAGGTCAAGGATTCTCTAGATCAATTACAATAGTTGTAGTTGGTCAAGTCCATGTCTTTAACGAGAACCAAATGGACTTGATTCTTGGCTAAGCGGTCTAGCACGAACTGTTAGGTTGATCTAATCGAAACTCATTAAACCAGTTGGTGTCTAAGGTAAATCAAACCGGTGGTTTTTAATTGGGAGCCCACTTACCTGGCTATTTCTGATGGTGTCTAAGGTAAGCTTTGGCAGACCCTCCCACTGATTGAACTTACCTGGCCTCTTGGTGAAATTATGTTTTGATCGGATCACTTGACTATTCGAGCTGACTCATGTCAGCTAGGTAAATCAGTGTGACTGATTTAGGTGCTCCTAGACCAGCCCTTTTAATGGTCTCCCTTAAGCTGACTTGGTGAAGTCAGTGGGAGGATCATGATAAGCTGGTTCATCTGACCTCATCCTCTATATTATTTAAATCCTCTAAAATTATTAGGTCCTTAAAATGATAAAGTTATGGAGATAACTGAGTCATAGCCTCCCATTAAGGTGTTTGATAATGAGTCCATGAACTCAATAATCATTGCAGACCCAAAGGCCTGGTGCTTGTTGACTAATGGAATTATCACTCATCATATGATGACTTGGAAGTATCTCTCTAATAGTGGTTAGGTGAGCCAACCAAAGTTGGACTTAATCATTCGTTGGTTAGATACACCAAGTATGATCATGTTAATGGTTGGACCTAACCGGATCCTTATAGTGGAGGCCAAAGCCTACTGATTAGGTTTCTGGGGCAAAATTAAAATTACTAGAAATTATTTAGAGAAACAATTGGTTATGAACCTACCCTTAGATGTACATGGGTTGGCCAACCAAAGTTGGGCTTGTGTGCAGTCTAAGTGGATTCTAGTACCCGCTAAGGAATTAGGGTAATTCCTCGAATTGGAGGTAGAGGCTATCAATTTGAATAAAATAGTGGGAGAAACCTTTTGATTAAAGTCCAAATCTTTAGGTTTAATGAATCAATTACTAATTAGGTTATGGTTCTCCTTTGTGCAAATATGGCACTTCCCTATCACTCCGATCATTGTTGGACAATGATAAGTTGGTGGGACCCAACTTCGGTAGCTGGTACCAAAAGTTGAAGATAGTCCTGGAGCATGAACGGATCCTATATGTGATAATAGATCCTGCACCTGAGGAGCCAGCTGTCAATGCACGTGGAACAGTCAGAGACACTTACCAGAAGTGGCTCAGTGACTGGACCACGGTGCACTGTATCATGCTGGCTGCCATGAGCGACGAGTTCAGTCGAAGATTCGAGATGGCTCAGCCAAAGGACATGCTTCAAGTGTTGGAGGATGCCTTTGGCACACCCGATGACGTAGAGAGGCATAAGACTAGTTTGCTATCTTCAACACCAAAATGCGGGATGGTGCCTTTGTCACTGATCATGCATTGTACATGATCGAGCTGATGGAACGATTGAGCAAGCTTGGCTTTCCTTGCATGAGCAGCTTGAGAAAGATGCAATACTGAACTCGCTGTCCAAGTCTTATCTCCCATTCCTCACTCATTATAGAATGACAAAGCCTGAAAAGAACTACCACGGGTTACTGGGGTTGCTTCAGAACTTTGAGAAGGATCACCAACTTTACAAGGAGTCGGTGAACTCAGTGGGAGGTTCGTCTTCTGGTTCTCGATCCTTTGAGAAAGGGAAGAAGAACAAGAAGAAGAAAGTGAAGAAGGTGCATGTTCAGGCTGGCACATCAGTGTAGAGCCAGACCAAAAAGATCAAGCCTGATAAGAGTCTATTCTACTAGCAAGCACCCTAGATTAGATAGCATGTCAGATATCTACTTATGGCACTGTAGGCTAGGTCATATAAACAAGAACAGAATAAACAGGTTGACTCAAGAGGAAATCCTCAAAGTCAGTGATTATGAATCACTTCCAACCTGTGAGTCCTGTCTTCTTAGTAAAATGACCAAGTCACCTTTTAT
Source organism: Elaeis guineensis (assembly GCF_000442705.2). Classification (NCBI taxonomy): domain Eukaryota; kingdom Viridiplantae; phylum Streptophyta; class Magnoliopsida; order Arecales; family Arecaceae; genus Elaeis; species Elaeis guineensis. Next base: position 98,231,219 of record NC_025996.2, on the reverse strand, counting down.
TGGAAAAGGTGAGAGAGCTACTGAGCTCTTGGGCCTAGTACATACTGATGTATGCGGGCCCATGAGCACCAGTGCTAGAGGTGGATATTTCTACTTCATAATTTTCACGGATAACCTATCCCGATATGGATATGTCTATCTGATGAAACATAAGTCAGATTCATTTGAAATGTTCAAACGATTCCAAAGTGAAGTAGAAAAACAAACTGGGAAGAGTATTAAAACTCTTCAATCTGATCGAGGAGGAGAATACCTTTCTAATGAGTTTCTTACATATCTAGGAGAGAATGAGATTTTCTTCCAATGGACTCCTCCAGGAACACCACAACATAATGGTGTGTCTGAAAGGAGGAATCGGACTCTGTTAGACATGGTCCGATCCATGAGGGATTTTGCTAGCTTACCGATATCCTTCTGAGGATATGCACTCAAATCGGCCTGTTATCTGTTAAATAGGGTTCCAAGTAAGTCTGTAATTAGGACTCCATATGAGATATGGACGGAACGTAAGCCAGCACTTTCACACCTTAGGGTCTGGGGGTGCCCGACCTATGTCAAATGATTAGTCACAGATAAACTTGGACCTAGGTCTGACAAATGCTCATTCATAGGGTACCCCAAAGAGATAAAAAGATATTTTTTCTACCATGCTGATGAACAAAAGGTGTTCGTCAGCCTTAAGGCAATCTTTTTAGAAAAGGAGTTCCTTGGTGAAGGAATCATTGCCTCTAAGGTTGAACTTGATGAAGTTCAACAGGTAGAAGGACCGACACCAATAGCTGAACCTGAGTCGGATATGATTAGATCAGATCGGAGCCCAATGTACCTGCACCATTAAGGCGATCAGATAGAGTACCGCGTCAGCCAGACAGATACTACAGTTTCTTGGTCCGGGACGGTGATCCCATCGAACTTGATGAGAATAATGAGGATCCGATCACTATATGGATGCAATGCAGAGACCTGATTTCGAGAAATGGCTTGAAGCCATGAAATCCGAAATGGAGTCCATAAAGGTCAACGATGTATGGACATTGGTTGACCCACCTGAAGGGGTTAAACCCATTGGGTGTAAATGGGTCTTCAAAAGGAAGAGGGGCATAGACGGAAAGGTGGAGACCTATAAAGCCCATCTGGTCACCAAGGGGTATCGTCAACGTTATGGTATTGACTATGACGAGATATTTTTCCTGTGGCAATGCTCAAATCCATTCGGATAATGCTTGCAATAGCTACCCATCTGGATTATAAGATCTGGTAGATGGATGTAAAGACAGCTTTCCTGAATGGAGAGCTGACCAAAGAGGTGTATATGATACAACCTGAGGGGTTTACATCCACAGATGAGTCCAAGGTGTGCAAGCTTCAGAGATCCATTTATGGATTAAAGCAAACTTCTCGGAGTTGGAACATGCATTTTGATAAGGTGATCAAAACGTATGGCTTCATTAAGAATGGAGAAGAGCCCTGCATCTATAAATGGGCAAATGGTCTAGTTGTGGTATTCCTTGGCTTGTACGTGGATGACATTCTCTTAATCGGAATGACATCCCCGCACTATAGGGAATAAAAGTTTGGTTGTCATCACAGTTCTCCATGAAGGACTTGGGTGAAGCATCCTACATCCTAGAGATGAAGATCTATAGGGATAGATCTAAAAGGATGCTTGGGTTATCCCAGTCCATGTACATAGACACTGTGCTGAAGAGGTTCAGCATGGAGAATTCCAAGAAGGGCTGTCTATCGATAGGCCAAAAAATTTCTCTCTCTAAGAAGGATTGTTCAACAACTCCTGAAGAGAGAGAGCGTATGAGTAGAGTCCCATATGCTTCAGCCGTGGGATCTATCATGTATGCCATGACATGTACAAGATCAGATGTGGCATACTCACTAGGAGTAGTGAGTAGATACCAATCTGATCTGGAGAAAATCACTGAAAAGTGGTTAAAGCCATCCTTAAGTATTTAAGAAATACTAAGACCAATGGTTGGTTTATGGTGAGTCAGATCTGAAACTTATGGGGTTCACAGACTCCAGCTTTCAATCTGACCATGATGACAGCAGGAGCGTGTCGGGTTATATCTTTACTCTGAATGGTGGAGCCATCTGCTGGAAGAGTTTCAAGCAGCATACTGTGACAGACTCTGTTTGTGAAGCGGAGTACATCGCAGCATCGGATGCCGTGAAGGAAGCTGTGTGGCTAAGAAAATTCATCACCGAGCTCAGAGTAGCACCCTCCCTCGATGGTCCAGTCCTGCTCTACCGCGACAGCACTGGTGCCACAGCTCAGGCGAAGGAATCCAAAGCACACCAGCGGATGAAGCATATTTTACACCGCTTCTACCTGGTTTGAGAGATCGTGGATCGAGGTGATGTCGACCTTCAGAAGATCGACAGAAAGGAGAACCTGACCGACCCCTTCACTAAAGCCCTGGCAATAAAGGAGTTCGACAACCACAAGTCGAAGATGGGTATTAGATACTGTACCGAGTGGCTTTAGGACAAGTGGGAGTTGTTGAGAAATGTGTCCCAAAAAGCCAATCGTCAAGCTGTTGACGGTTGAGCAACCAAGTATTGTAATTGATTTGTTAATAAATAAAATATATTTAGTATTTTCATCATAAGCTTTCATCTTCTAATGAACTCCGTTGTTATGATGAAGTCCTTAGGACTATTTAGATTCGATAAAGAGAAGATTTATCGATTAGTCCTTAAAACTATTCACGACCAAATGATAGGCTGTTAATAAGGACGACAGCTTCTATCGAGCATAGGTCGCTGTAGGCCATATGGGTTGGTTGTCCTCTTAACCAAAGAGTGTAGAGACACTGGTATGGCATACAGGTGAGATGTAAGGGTACATCATCATTGAACGTGACCAACTCCAGAGTATTCTACTGTCGAGAATGTCTTTGATGGGATATAGGTATAAGTGTCCCTTAGACCTGAGATCGTCTCAGTGACTTGCAAGCAACTCACTGTGCTTTGGTACTGAACTAACTGAATTTCTAATTCAGAGATGGAAGGCTTCTGGATACAGTCAAGTACTTACGAAGTCAGAGTGTGATCGAGATGGGATTGACCACTCCAAGAGTTGGAGAAGAATCAGTCGCTGTATTTCAATTTAGCAAAACCTTGGCCAGGGTAATCCATCAGATGGATTTGATATTTTGAAATACAATGTAGACAACCTGATCAGAGTTGACAGTTGAACTCTGGGGTGTCCTATAATCATTTTGGTCAAGGGGATGAATTATATGAAAACTATATCCCATGGGTTCTAAGGATGTTGTTCTACACATTCGACCTATCCAATCGTCGGATACATTACTAGATGGTCACTTTGATTGGTACAGAAATTTATTCTTGTGCTACCAGCTTAGGTTCGACCTATGAGGTCACACACATTAGAGTTCATGATTCGATCGGATGGTTGATCAACGATTAAGAATCGTTCTAGGGTTAAATGATCAATACGATTGACATTTAACCCAGTGCAAGTGTTGCAGGAGGATCGATTAGCAATTCAATTGCTAATTGACTTAATTTGATTAAGCCAATAGGCTGAGATTAAGTCTAATTAAATATAATTTAATTAATTTAGTTTGGGCTTGATTGGATCAAGTCCAATTGGTTTATTGGATAAGCCAAGTGCAAGAAAAAACTAGTCCTAGTTCAACTAGGACTTGGGTCAATCTAATTTCTAATTTGATTAGAAAATTAAATCAGATTTAAATCTAATTCAATCTAATTAAATTAGGTTCTTAATTGGTTTAAGACATATTTTAATTAGATTGATCTAATTTTGGTTTGATTTGATTTGAGAAACCAAATTAAAACAAATCATAAGATAGAATCCTAGTAAGACTAGGATTCCACCTTGCACCACATAAGCCTTCCCCATGCCCTCTCTCTCATTAAACGCCAATCTCCTCTTATTTTGTGTGACAAAAGTCCTCTCCCAGGTCTCTCCCATGTTCACAAAAGGTCTCCTCTCTTCTTTCTTATATGGAAGGTGGTTTGGGTCAAATCTAAAAGGAATAAGTTTGGATTTTGAATTCTACGAGATAGAGTTTTAGAAATCCAAAACTCTTTCAATTTTGCATCGAATTTATCCAAAATTTTTTGGAATTTTTATGGCTTTTAGGATACACATTGTGCACCATTTTCTGGTGATCCATGCATGAAAATAAGGAGGAGGTGCTCAAGAGTTGGGCACCCCTTAACTTGCCATGTTTGGATAAGCCTTGACTAGGTATTTGACCTAGACAAAGACTCTATCATATCTCTCTATAAAAAATGAGTTTCTTCATAAAAATTTTGAAAAAGATAGATATTTGAGAGACCTCTGGGCTATCCAAAAATCAAGAGAAAGACCTTTGGATCATGGAGATATAAAAGACACAAGTTAGGGTGTCTAGAGAGAGAAATGTGAAGAAGAAGAGGGTCTTCTTCTAGGGTTATTTATTTTCATATCTTTCCTCCCTCCATCTTGAGTTTTCTGAGAGCGTCTTAGATATGAAACTCCTTCTTCTACTTTCCATCTTTGGAAGAGTCCAAATCAAGAAGAAGGAGGCACCTGATCAACCATCAAAGAAGGATCAGCGCAGTACTAGCATACTATGCTGATTTCCTGAAGCAGGACTTCTGATCGAGATTCGTGGGCTCGTGTGGATGACTCCTAGAGGCCGGATGCATGTGCGGCTTGCAACATCATCCTCAAGCCCAGATCAGCGAGGTTAGAATGTCTAACTTGCAAGATAATAGATCTGATCTATTGTTTAATACATACATTAGATGTAGTATAGAAACATGTTGATATGATCAACATGTAGTTCATGCTATATTAATATATTTTAATTTTTGATTTAATGCTATATAATAATTATGTAATAGGATCTTAGATCTAGGGATTCTCTAGTTTTAAAAAATAATTTTGATTTATTTTAGTCTTCCGTTGTATGATCTTGAAAAAGTTTCAAGATCTAACCCTGAAACCCTAGATCTGGTTCCTACAACTTGATCATTTTACCAAGAAGACAGGACTCACAGGTTGGAAGTGATTCACAATCACTGACTTCGAGAATTTCCTATTGAGTCAATCTGTATATCCTGTTCTTGTTTATATGACCTAGCCTATAGTGCCATAAGTAGATATCTAATACACTATCTAATCTAGGATGCTTGCCAGTAGAATAGACTACATTAACAGGTTGTGATAACATATACACACCATTATTCAAATATCCACAAAAAATAGTAATACCATTCATAATGATATTACAAACTTGTTTCTTTATTGAAATTTCATAATCATTTTTGGCCAGAAGGCCTACAGAAATAATATTTAAAAAGAAACTGAGACAGAAATGACAATCATTAAGAATGACGGTATGGGACTCAAATACAAGTTTCAAGATTTCTAATGCTAGAACTGGATCTGGTCTTCCATCTCCAACATTCAGGAACCTCTCACCTTGCTTGAATCTCCTACTGACCTGCAACGAATTGCAAATATAGTAAGGGCTACTGGTATCCAATACCCAGTCAGTTATATCATAAATAGAGAAATTGCAAGGAGTTATCATATAAATATCTTGCCCAGCAACAGCTTGCTTCTTTCTCTACTTGTTCGGATCTAGGGAGGTAATGTACTGAGGACAGTTCCTCTTCCAGTGCCCCTGCTTCTTACAAAAAAAGTATTCAGCTTGACTCATATCAGGCTTGATCTTTTTGGTCTGGCTCTACACTGATGTGCTAGCCTGAACATGCACCTTCTTCACTTTCTTCTTCTTGTTCTTCTTCCCTTTCTCAAAGGGTCGAGAACCAGAAGACGAACCTCCCACTGAGTTCATCGACTCCTTGTAAAGTTGGTGATCCTTCTCAAAGTTCTGAAGCAACCCCAGTAACCCGTGGTAGTTCTTTTCAGGCTTTGTCATTCTATAATGAGTGAGGAATGGGAGATAAGACTTGGGCAGCGAGTTCAGTATTGCATCTTTCTCAAGCTGCTCATGCAAGGGAAAGCCAAGCTTGCTCAATCGTTCCATCAGCTCGATCATGTACAATGCATGATCAGTGACAAAGACACCATCCCGTATTTTGGCGTTGAAGATAGCACAACTAGTCTTATGCCTCTCTACGTCATCGGGTGTGCCAAAGGCATCCTCCAACACTTGAAGCATGTCCTTTGGCTGAGCCATCTCGAATTTATGACTGAACTCGTCGCTCATGGCAGCCAGCATGATACAGTGCACCGTGGTCCGATCACTGAGCCACTTCTGGTAAGTGTCTCTGACTGTTCCACGTGCATTGACAGTTGGCTCCTTAGGTGCAGGATCCGTTATCACATATAGGATCCGTTCATGCTCCAGGACTATCTTCAACTTTCGGTACCAGCTACCGAAGTTGGTCCCACCAATTTTTATTGTCTAACAATGATCGGAGTGATAAGGAAGTGGCCATATCTGTATAAAGAAAAACCATAACCTAATTAGTAATTGATTCATTTAACCTAAAGATTTGGACTTTAATCAAAAGGTTTCTCCCACTATTTTATTCGAATTGGTAGCCTCTACCTCCAATTCAAGGAATTATCTTAATTTTTTAGTGGGTACTAGAATCCACTTAGACTGCACACAAGCTCAACTTTTGTTGGCCAACTCATGTACATCTAAGGATAGGTTCATAATCAATTATTTCTCTAAATAATTTCTAGTAATTTAAATTTTGCCCCAGTCCCTAATCAGTAGGCTTTGGCCTCCACTGAAAAGATCTGGTTAGGTCCAATCATTAACATGACCATACTTGGCTCATCTAGTCAGTAAATGATTAGGCCCAACTTTGGTTGGCTAACTTAACCATCATTTAGAAAGATGCAGTCAAAAAATCATATTATGAATGATAATTCCATCAGCCGATAAGCACCAGCCTTTGGGCTTCCAATGATTATCCAACTGATGGACCCATTATCATCAACTTAATGGGAGGCTATGATCTAGTTATCACCATAACTATTTCATTTTAAGGATCTAATAATTTTAGAAGATTTAATTAATTTAGAGGAGGAGGTCAGATGAACCAGTTTATCATGATCCTCCCACTGGCTTCACCAAGTTAGCTTAAGAGAGACTATTAAAAGGGCAGGTCTATGAGCACCTAAATCAATCACACTGATTTACCTAGCTGACATGGGTCAGCTCGAATAGTCAAGTGATTCGATCAAAATATAATTTCACCAAAAGACCAGGTAAGTTCGATCGGTGGGAGGGTCTGCCAAAGCTTGCCTTAGACACCATCAAAATTGGCTAGGTAAGCGGGCTGCCAATTAAAAACCATCGGTCTGATTTACCTTAGTCACCAACTGGTTTAATTAGTTTCGATTAGATCAACCTAACAGTTCGTGCTAGATCGCTTAGCCAAGAATCAAGTCTATTTGGTTCTCGTTAAAGACATAGACTTGACCAACTACAACTATTGTAATTGATCTAGAGAATCCTTGACTTAATCTAAGATAACAATTGATTAGATTTAGTCAATTCTCTAATTAAGTCCATCTTTAATCTAACCTTAGGTCTAACCCAATTAATGAACCTAATTCCCACTAACCCATTAACCCAATGTGTTATGGTTTGTGTTTTAGGTTCTTCAATTCACAATCCTAGAACCTAATCAAACAACTTCTTAATTCTTAATTAAGTTTTGGACTGAGGGTTGGAGTTCGGCTTTTAAAAAATAATTTTTATATTTGTAAAGTATTTTTAAAATATGGTTCTACCAACCAAGTTGCATGTTTGATTCATAATCAAAATGTAAGTGAAATAAGCATGAAACTACTTTAGATCTAATCTAAACAGGTTCATGTAATTGAAATAATTTCAACTTTAAACTGCACAAATTTTCCAGACAAATATATGATGGTTCTTTGCATGAAAATTATTAACAAAGATATTTTATTTTAAATTTAAATATATTTTAAATCTAATAAATCATAAATTTAATTTAGATCATATCTAACTAATTTATGTTTAAAGATAGATCTACATGAACTAAGACAATCTTTGCACTGTAAGGGGTAAACCTTACAGTAGGACAACCTACAGTTCGTGATTGATCTAAAAATTTTAATTTTAGATTTAATAATCAGATTATAAATTAGATCTAATCTAAGAAATAATCTAAGTATGTATAAATAATCATGTAATAAATAACCTAGGCTCTGATACCAATTGAAGGAACCAGATCTAGGGTTTCAGGGTTAGATCTTGAAACTTTTTCAAGATCAGGTAGCGAAAGACTAAAATAAATCAAAATTTATCTTATAAAATTAGAGAATCCCTAGATCTAAGATTCTATTACATGATTATTACATGGTATTAATCAAAAATTAAAATATAAAGAGCAAGAACTACATGTTGATCATATCAATATGTTTCTATACTACATTTAATGTATGTAAAATATAATAGATTAGATCTATTACCTTGCAAGTTAGACATTCTAACTTTATTGATCCTAGTTTGAGGATGATATTGTGAGCTGCACACATGTTTGGCCTCTAGGAGTCATCCACACGAGCCCACGAATCATGATTAGAAGTTCTGGTCCAAAAAATCAGTACAATATGCTAGTACTGTGCTGATCTTTCTTTGATGGTCGATCAGATACCTCCTTCTTCTTGATTTGGACTCTTTCAAAGATGAAAAATAGGAGGAGTTTTAGATGTGAGACACTCTAAAAAAACTCACAGATAGAGGAAGGAAAGAGGTGAACTCTGCAACCCTAGAAGAAGACCCTCTTCTTCTTCTCTTTGCTTTAACCCAGATACTTAGTTTTGTGTCTATTATATCTCCATGCCCCTACACTCTTTCTTCCTAATTTTCATACACCCTAAAAGTCTCTCAATTTCTATGATTCATGAAAATCTTAAGAAGAAATTCATCTTAAATAATGAGATATGAAGAATCCTTGTCTAGGTCAAATACCTAGTCAAGGAAAATCCAAACAGGGCAAGACAAGGGGTGCCCAACTCATGGGTGCCCCCTCTTTCTTTTTCTACTATGGACCATCAGCAAAGGGTACATAATATATGCCATAAATGTCACAAAAATCTCAAAAAAAATCTGGATAAAATCAGTGCCATAAAGAAAGAGTTTTGGTTTCCTAAAATTCTATCTCATAGAATTTGAAATCCAAACTAATTCCTACTTTGACTTGGTCCACAACCACATTCCATGTAAGAGAGAAAGGGTGAAAAGCTTTAGGTGTGCATAAAGGCCTGGGAGAGAAGGTTTTGTCACACAAAATAAGAGAGAGTGGGCGTGGGGGGCTAAGGTGGCGTAAGGTGGAATCCTAGTCTTATTAGGATTCAATCTATGACTTGTTAAAATTTGGTTTCTCAAACCAAATCAAATCAACCTAATTAAAATAGGTCCTAACCCAATTAAAAATATAATTTAATCAGATTAAATTATATTTAAATCTAATTTAATTTTTTAATCGAATTGAAAATTAGGTTGACCCAAGTCCTAATTAAACTAGGACTAGTTTTTCTTTGCACTTGGCTTATCCAATAAACTAATTGGACTTGATCCAATCAAATCCAAACCGAATTAAATTAAATTATATTCAATTAGACTTAATTTTAACCCATTGGCTTAATCAAATTAAGCCAATTAGCAATCAAATTGCTAATCAATCTTCCTGCAACACTTGCACTAAGTTAAATATCAATCGTATTGATCGTTTAACCCTAGAACGATTCTTAATCGTTGATCAACCATCTGATCGGATCGTGAACTCTAATATATGTGACCTCATAGGTCCAAACCTAAGTCAGTAGTACAGAAATAAATTTTTATACCAATCAAAGTGACCATCTAGCAATAGTACCCGATGGTCGGATAGGTCGAATGTGTAGAACAACATCCTTAGAACCCATGCGGATATAGTTCTCATATAATTCATCCCTTGACCAAAATACTCATAGGATACCTCAGAGTTCAACTGTCAACTCTGATCAGGTTATCCATATTATATTTAAAAATATCAAATCCATCTGATGGATTACCCTGGCCATAGTTTTGCTAAATTGAAATATAGTGACTCATTCTTCTCCAACTCTTGGAGTGGTCAATCCCATCTTGATCACACTCTGACTTCACAAGTACTTGACTATGCCCAAAAGCCTTCCATCACTGAATTAAAAATTCAGTTAGTCCAGTACCAAAATATAGTGAATTACTTGCAAGTCACTGAGGTGATCTCAGGTCTAAGAGACATTTATACCTATATCCCATCAGAGACATTCTCGATAGTAGAATTTTCTAGAGTTGGTCATGTTCAATGATGATGTATCCTTACATCTCATCTGTATGCCATATCAGTGTCTCCACACTCCTTGGTTAAGAGGACAACCAACCCTTATGGCCTACAGTGACCTATGCTCAATAGAAGCTATCATCCTTATTAACAGCCTATCATTTGATCGTGAATAGTTTTAAGGACTAATTGATAAATTCTCTCTTTATCAAACCTAAATAGTCCTAAGAATTTCATCATAACAATGGAGTTCATTTGAAGATTAAAACTTATGATGAAAATACTAAAAATATATTTTATTTATTAACAAATCAATTATAATATAAGGTTGCTCAATTGTCACCAGGTTGATAATTGGCTTTTGGGATATATTTTCCAACAAAAAGTTGTTAGAAATATTATTTTTGTATCCTTATTATTAGAACAAGATTTTGAAATAAAAGCTAAGAACAATAGTTGTTCTATCTATTTTTCTAATAAATTTTATGGAAATACTTTGGTTGATAATAATTTTTTATTCCTATCACTTAGTAATAATGTACTTCATGTTGATAATATGAAACAAAAGAAGAGAGAGAATGTGAATGTCCCATATCTCTAGCACCACCGACTTGATCATATAAATGAGTCAAGAATTAACAAGTTATACAAAGATAAATTTTTTGATCCTCATATTTTTGAGTCATATGGAACTTGTGAATCTTATCTCATAGATAAAATAACCAAGACTCCATTTACTGGACATGAAAAAAGAGCGAGTGATATATTGGATCTTGTACATACTGATGTTTATGGTCCAATATCGACTCAAGCCAGAGGTAGATACTCCTACTTCTTCACATTTATTGATGATATATCTAGGTTTGGATATGTGTATTTAATGAAATACAAATTCGAAGCCTTTGACAAATTTAAAGAGTATCAAAGAATGATTGAGAAACAAACTGGTGAAAGTATTAAAGCTCTTTGATCTGACCGAGGAGGAGAATACTTAACTAGTAAATTTTTTGATCATTTAAAATAAAATGATATTCTCTCTCAATGGACACCTCCTTACACTCCATAATTAAATAGTATTGCGAAAAGAAAGAATCGCACCTGATTAGATATGGTGCGATCTATGATGTGTGTCACAGATCTTCTGATCTCCTTTTGGGGATATGCTCTCGAGGCCGTAGTGTATGTTTTGAACAAAGTTCCATTAAAGTTTGTCTCTAGCACTCTATATGAGATATGAAAAGGGAAGAGATCTAGTCTTAAGCATCTTAAGATTTGGGGTTGCCTTGCTTATGTGAAAAATATTGATGGACATAAGCTTAGTGCTAGATCAGAAAAATACAGTTTTATAGGTTATCCCAAGGAGAGTATAAGATACTACTTCTACCATCCTACTCAACAAAAGATGTTTGTTGGTAGGCATCCCATTTCTTGGAGAAAGAGTTCATTCAAGAAGGGGGCAGCGGGAGGTCTGTTGAACTTGAGGAAGTTTAAAATCTACAACCTATCCAAAATTTATAAGCTGACTCTCAACCAGATGTGTCCATTGTTGAGGCATAGCTACTACACAAACCTCCTTTTTGAAGGTCAAGTAGAGTGCATAATATATCGCTTAGGTATGGGTTTGTCATTGAGAATGATAACACATCCTACATCATTGAGAATGATGATCTTAAGACCTATTCGGAAGTTGTCATGAGTAGTGACTCTGACAAATGACTCAATGCTATGAAATCCAAAATAGAGTCTATGTATACCAACCAAGTTTAGACTTTGATTGATGTGCCTGAGGGTGTGACCCCAATAGACTGCCAATGGATCTTCAAGAAGAAGATTGGAGCAGATGGCCAGATAGAGACCTATAAGGCCAGATTGGTGGCAAAAGATTTTAGACAAAAACAAGGTGTTGATTATGAAGAAATCTTTTCATTTGTAGCCATGCTCAAGTCTATTCAAATTATGCTTGCTATTGCTACATACCATGGCTATGAGATCTGACAGATAGATGTCAAGACTGCCTTCCTCAATGGAAACTTGGAAGAGAAAGTCTATATGACTCAATCAAAAGGATTTACCTCTAGTGGGAGAGCAAATCAAGTATGCAAGCTGAATAGATCTATTTATATATTAAAGCAAGCATCGAGGAGCTGGAATATCCATTTTGATGAGACAGTCAAATCATTTGGCTTTATCAAAAATACTGATGAATCTTGTGTGTACAAGAAGACTAGTGAAAGTGCTATTATCTTCTCGATCTTATATATGGATGACATACTGCTTATTGAGAATGATATTTTTATATTGTAATCGATCAAGATATGGCTATCACAGAAGTTTTCTATGAAAGACTTGGATGAAGCATCCTATATACTTGGTATAAAGATCTATAGGGATAGATCAAAGAGGATGCTTGGCTTATCCCAATCTAGGTACACAGATCTTATGTTGAAGAGGTTCAACATAGAGGAAAGTAAAAGAGATTACCTGCCCATGGGTCATGGCATACAACTCTCTAAGAAGATGCTCCTAAGACACCTAAAGAGAGAAATAGAATGAGTTCTATTCCTTATGCTTCAGCTGTAGGATCAATAATGTATGCTATGCTATGTACCAGGCCTGATGTGGCTTATGTCTTGGGTATTGTAAGCAGATTTTAGATAGATCTCGGGGAAGATCATTGGAAAGCTGTGAAAAACATACTCAAGTACTTGAGAAGGACTAGAGATATTTTTCTCATATATAGTGGATCTGATTTAAAACTAAAAGGTTATACTGACTCTAGTTTTTAATCTAATCTGGATGATAGCAAATCTATATCTGGATATGTGTTCACCCTGTATGGTGGAGCACTAAGTTGGAAGAGTTCCAACAGTAGATTGTTGTTGACTCAATTACTGAGGCTGAGTATATTGCTGCTAGTAAGGCTGCTAAGAAGATCGTCTGGATGAAGAAGTTCATCTCAGAATTGGATGTGGTTCTGGGGATTGAACAACCAGTGCCCCTTTATTGTGATAGTACTAGGATAGTTGCTCAAGCCAAGAGACCAAGGTCTCATCATAAATCTAAGCACATCCTAAGATGGTTCCACATCATTCGGAAGATAGTCAAAAAATATAATGTGATCGTGGAGTGAGTTGATATCAAGAACAATATAGTAGATCCATTCACTAAGACTTATCATTGCAGTAATTTGACCACCACCATGATTGCATGGGCATCAAGTATAGAGGCGATTGGCTTTAGTGCAAGTGGGAGATTGAAAGAATAATGTCCTATAAGCCAATTGCATATGGGATACGATCGGATATTTTCTGTAATTTATCTTCTAAACTCATGTAATTGACATTATTTTTAATAAAATAGGCTTTACAATTTATTATATGCTGCATCTTATTATTATTTTTAATATTATAATGAATCCTATAGGTTTGGGCAATGATTTTAGGGTCGTGATAAGATTACACCAGTGAGACCTAAATCTTTGATAGCCATGACCTAAAATATTTTCAATCATTAGTTCATTGAGTCGGAGATCAATGATATCGGTAAGACTGGCATATCCTATGTATGTTCAGTAATGAGGTTGGTTGATCTTACAACTTTTTGTGTGGTGACACTAATACAAAGATATGGGTGCTCATTAGAAAATGAGTTCACTGAATAGACCTACAAGAGAACATCTGATGGAGTCTTATTTATATGTCAGCTGATCATTCTCTAGTGGGAGTTGTATAAGTGATCCTTTGACCTGAGATCACTATGGTACCTTATGTGCGTGAATCCATATTTTGGTTCACTTCTTAATTTGGTTCTCTGATCCTTGTGTGGGGTATTTTGGATATGATGAAGTGTGTATGAAGATTATGAGTGATCAAGAGTGATCAATAAAGCATCAATTACTCCTAATAAGGGGAGCGAACATCCTATGTGATCTCATAGGTTGATGATTCTAGAAGTCTTTGGCCAAAGTAGGATGATAATTAAAAAAAAAATTCTAATGTATCATCAACTAAATCATCACCTTCTGATTGAGATATATTTAGATAAGTAATTAAGTTTGACATGATTTCATACCCACAGTTCATTTGGGATGTTGTTTGATTGAAGGATTGAATTGCACGGTAACTTGCCACTGAAGGATATTTTGATAATTTTATCAAATTTTATTTCTTTCAGGTAGTTATGAAATATTGTTAAATATCAATCTTGACTTATAGACTCATCAAAATTAAAAAGAGTTTAATTCAAAAATTAATTAGGAGGAGTCCTAGTTAATTGGGACTCTTGAGCTTACCAAATTTGATCGGATTAGGGTTAGGTCAAGAGTCTATGTCCACTACTGGCTAGATTTGAAATCCAATGGATTATACACTTTAAAATTTAGTCTTGGTCTGATTTAATTAAAATTTAATATAAATCTGAGGGGTTAATTTGATATGTTAGCACATTGAGTTGACCCAAATTCCTAATTAGGTTATGTTCAAAGTGTTTGAGCTAAACTGAACATGTTGCCTTTGACCTAATTGGATTGGGTCTATTTTAATTGGACTCTTATCCAACTTGGACATGTTTCAAGTGTGGAAGGAGACCTCTATGCTATCCAGGTTTCATGCCAAAAATTAATTGCCGTCCACCCTTTTTAGTGTTAAGAAGAGGAAGAGTCCTTCTTCCTTAAGACTCTTAACCATCTCATCGATTTCCTCTATTTCCTTAACTATCACATGTCAGAATTTAATGAGGGAATTATGAGGCACAAAAGAGGAAGAGTCCTTCTATATGAAGCCTCTTCTGTGCCACTTAATGCATCAGAGATTTAATTCTCTGTGTGAGAGAAGTGGAGCGCCAAGAGTTGGCACCTCTTGGTTCTCTTGACGTCCCTTCCTTATCTATTTATATGGAGCATCTCATATACGATAAGGGCTGAATTTTGATGGAAAATAAGAACCCTTTGGTGAGTGATAACAAAAAAAAAAATCTGAGGAAAAGACAAGGAAAAAATTGGGAAGAAAAATAGAAAGAAGGGTGGTGAGAAAAATATCAAGTGTTGTGAGCTTGTCTTAGGGTTTGAATTTTTCTTATGTTGGAGCACAAAATGAAATCCTAAATTGTGAGACTTCTGAAGAGAATTCTCTTGGCATGATCCTAGTGATAAAATTGAAGGCAATTGAGTATTGGTACGATCGTTCTTCGAGTTTGAAGCCGACAGTGTTTTTGTGAAGAAAAGACTGCGATAGTGCACCGGTTGGAAAGGACCTTGACCAACTTCCATGTGGATCACCATTGGAGGATTTCTATTTTGGAGTCTCATAGAGATCACCTTCTTACCATACTGCTCATTGGAGAAAGTATAAGTTTCTATCTCTTTGCATGCTTGATTTTATTTTGTTCGACATCTATAAAGTGATTCTAGGATTTGGATTTTGGTTCGATAGTTTTAATTGTTAAAGCTTTCGATATGCATGTTTAAAAATTTTTAAAAATTTACATTTTGCCACATGATCGGAACCCAACAATGTGTCCATGATTTATCTTAGAAATTAACAAAGATGATTTTTATATATTCTCAAAGTGTTAGAATTTGAGACATACATTAATTAGTGGTTAATTTTTAAATACTCTCGATCAAAAGATCATCACGGAGGATAGTGATCAATCCATTCGAGATCGATACACATTCACCTCCTTTGTGGGCAGATGAGTCTCGGGTTTGTAGTGTAGGGACACTGAGGTGAGGGTACGGATGGTTGTTAGAGAATAACTTGCACTGGGCGTGATCAATATGAAAAGTCACATGGATGTCTACTCACTCGTCAGTAGTCTTCTCGATGCTGCAGTGGTCCTTTGACATACAATGTCATTGGCTATTCATGGTGAGGCTACTAAGTTTGACTGCATGTTCTTTTGATTTCCAGTCATTCAGGTCCTTGCTGTGTATATTGGCTTCAGTAAGTTTAGATTCACTGTTTGGAGTAAGATGCACCTAAAAAGAATCTATTAATCTTGGTAGAAAAAAAAAAGTCCTATGTGATTCACAAGACTGAGTTCAAAAAGTCTATGACCAAAGCAAGTGTGAATATTGAAAAAAAATTTTATAGAATTCATAAATAAACTCGAGTCGAGCCAATCTAGCATATGACTGACAGTGGAGTCTGACGAGTTCTCCATGACCTCCATCAAGTCAGACTCATGATAGAAGGATTGAATCATATGATAACTGCACATAGGAGTTCATATTTTCATTCTACTGAATTATTACAAATACTGCTAGGTGTCACTAGTAGATTATGGGACTCATCGAGCGTCATCTTGATCATCGATAATCCTCAAAAGATAAAATTAGAAATGTTCCAATCCATCGAAAAGAGTTTCGATGATATTATGATGGAGATCATAATATATCTCACTATAAGATAGAATGGAACCTATGCGGTTGTTGGGAATAGTGTCCCAAAGCCAATCATCAGCCTGTTGACGGTTGTGCTCCTTTTGTATTAGTACATGAATTATAAATAAATAAAAATTATTTTGGTATTTTTTTATCACAAATGTTTCATCTTCTAATGAACTCCTGTGTTGTGGTGAAGTCCTTAGGACTATTTAGACTCGACAAAGGAGGATTTGTCGCTTAGTCCTTAA
Source organism: Elaeis guineensis (assembly GCF_000442705.2). Taxonomy (NCBI): domain Eukaryota; kingdom Viridiplantae; phylum Streptophyta; class Magnoliopsida; order Arecales; family Arecaceae; genus Elaeis; species Elaeis guineensis. The sequence continues at coordinate 98,214,269 of NC_025996.2, read as the reverse complement.
ACATGTTCGCGACCAAATGATACGTTGTTACCAAGGACGACAATATTTATCGAGCATAGGTCGTTGTGTGCCATATGGGTTGGTTGTCCTCATAACCAAAGAGTGTGGAGACACTGGTATGGCATACAGGTGAGATGTAATGGTACATCTGCACTGAACGTAACCAAGTCCGGAGCTATTTCTACTGTCAAGATTTGCTCCGATGGGATATGGGTATAAATGTCCCTCCGACCTGAGACCGCCATGGTGACTTGCAAGCAACTCACTACACTTAGGCACTGGACTACCTGAATTTCTAATTCAGTGAAGGAAGGTTGCTGGGTGTAGTCAAGTACTTGACTTGTCGGTGCTTGTGTCAAGATGGGATTGACCACTCCAGTTTAGGAGCTGTGTGCAGTCGTGTTTCAATTTAGCAAAATATTAGCCAGGGTAGTCCTAGTGAGGAGTCACAGGACTAATTGAGTTGAGCACAATTCGGATGATATCATCAGCGTTGACAGTTTAACCCTGAGTCGTCCTAAACATAGGGGTCAAAAGAGATGAATTATACGGTAACCATATTCACGTAGGTTCTGAATGTTGCGATTGCGATTATTCGACCTATCCGATCGTCAGGTACCATTGCTAGATGGTCACTTCGATTAGTACAAGAATTGGTTCCTGTGCTATCGGTTTAGGTTCGAACCTGCGGGGTCACACACATTAGAGGTTCCTTTCTGATCTGATGGCTGATATGAGTCTTATCTATCTGGACTCTATGATTGAGAATTAGGATTCTCTAATCATGAGTTTCACACATTTTGGATACCGGGGTCAAAATTTTGAATTTCAAATTTTGAATTTGAAATTTGAACTCTTTGATCAGGGTTTCATATCGATGGTCTCTGATGCCTGATTGCCCATTAGATTTGAACTCAATATTTATGAGAGGTTTAATTATGATTTAATCACTAATTAACTCAATTTGATTGAGTAATTAATTTTGGATCAAGTCCAAATTGAATTGGATTCAGTTTGGATTGACCCGATTAGGTTAAATGTTGACCTAATCGCTAAGGTGGTTTAGTCCCTGATTTGATCAGGGGTTAGGTTTAGTTAATTCTTGATTTGATTAGGATTTTATTGAGCCTAATTAAGCCTAATTATGTTGGGTTTAATCTGGTCTAATTGTGCTTAACCTATTTTAAACTAGGTTGGCTCAATTTGAATCAAACCACCTTGTTTTAAATTCCCTGCGACACCCAACTTCCTTGCACCCATTTGTATTCACGAGAAGAAACTTCTCGTGAAATTTTTCTCATGCAAAACCCTTCCCCACACCCTCATTTGTGCGCCATATGGATGGATAAAATAATTAGTTAGCCATTCAAATTCAAAGCATGTTTGAATTTGAATGGATAACTTATCACTTGCCCTTTCATCCTTATCCATTTTGTGCGCCACATTACTTACACGAGAAAAGGTTTCTCGTAAAACATTTTCCACGCACAAAGAGCCATACCCCTTCTCTTCTCACGCCCCCAAAAGGATAGGGATAAGTTGGTTTTCGTTTGAATTCAAATTTGATTTGAATTCAAATGTGTAACCTCTTGTCTTTATCCTCTCACGCGGATAAGACACGTTCGACGTTGTTTTAAAAAGAGGAGAAAGGTGGGACGTGCGTAGAAATTTTAGGAGAAAACTTTGGGGTATGAGGAAGGCTTCTATGCAAGGTGAAGGTCCAAAACCTTTCGAGAGAAAAAGAAAGAAAAGAGAGAAAATTGGGCGCAGGGTTTTTGGTGTGTACCCTAGGGTTTCTACCTAGGGTTCGGGAAGTGAGATTGGTGTGCCACAAGTGTCGTGAGTCCACCAAATTTAGAGAGAGATCCATCAGCCTCTCAAGCAACTGTGCAGATGATCTGGAGTATCTGAGAAGTTGGCACACATCGATCGAAGGAGTTCGATCAACATCTGCCATTAAAAGGTGAAATCACGAACTAGCATTCATGAGGAGCTGATCAGATGGGAGCTTCGTGTGGATCATCCGCAGAGGCTAGACATTTGTGTGGCTGTGATGTGATGATTAGAGCCCCCCGACGGTGATCAGATTGCGGTGATCGACTACCCGCAAAAGGTGATGTGTTCTGAACACAGCATTGTAAAATGTTTACTGATTCAAATTTGAATTTCAAATTTAAATGTATGCTGTTGTATCATATTTAGATCCTAGTGTAGGGTAATTAATATTAATTAATGAGATTAATTAATAATTTCACTGTAAAATAGTAATTTTGCAAAAAATTTAAAATTACCATTTTGCCCCTGCCCTAAATTTTCGCTTCAAATGGTATCAGAGCCAGGTTCTAGAATATGATATACATATGCATGCGTAGATTAAGGTGTAATCTATAAGTTTAAATTTAAAATTCAAAATTCAAAATTCAAAATTCAAAAAGATTTGAAATTTGAAATTTGAAATTTGTTAGAAGTTTCAAATTTGAAATTCAAAATTTGAAATTTGAAATTTGGTTGAAATCTCAAATTTGAAATTTGAAATTTGAAATTCGAAATTTGAAATTTGAAATTCAAAATTCAAAATTTGAAATTTGAAATTTGGTTGAAATCTCAAATTTGAAATTTGAAATTTGAAATTCAAAATTCAAAATTTAAAATTCAAAGATTGAAAATTCGAAATTTGAAATTTGGTTGAAATCTCAAATTTGAAATTTGAAATTTAAAATTTGAAATTTGAAATTTAAAATTCAAAATTTAAATTTTGAAATTGGTATATTTAGATATACTTGATCCAAGTAGCAAGTAATCTAATTGGATTGGTTGCCATGGTCATCCGGTCATAGGAGAAAAGTAGGGTTTAAAGGCCCTCTCTTCCCATTCAATGGGGTCTCCTATAGCGGTAGGAGTGCCGATGCAATTATATCCCATGCCGATGAAGCAGCGAAAGGACTTAATTAAAAATTTATCATAAATGTGTTAGATTAGATCTAAAAGAAAATTTATGATTTATTTTGAGTTATTTTCTGTTATGAAATGAGCAATAGAATTGCTGTTTATGAAATGTGCTGACCCGTTTGTGAAATGAGTTAACACATTTGGTGAACAGAAAATAAAATCTTTCAAATTTGAAAATTATTTTCGAAATACCAAACCCTGACCCATCAGCCCAAGTACTTAATTAAAAGAATTAAGTGTTGTCTAGTAGGTCTAGAATTATGAATTAAGACCTAAGACAATTGCATAAACTTGTGGGTCAATGGGTTAGATGAATTAGGTCCATAATTGGGTAAACCTAAGGTTAGTTTAAAAAATGGACTAAATGGAGTAATTGGTCAAATCTAATCAAAAGTTGAATTAGATTAGGTCAAGGATACTCTAGACTCAACTTCAATAGTTGTAGTTGAATGGGTCCATGTCTTTAACTAGACCAAGATGGACTTAATTCATGGCTACGCGGTGGAGCCCTATTTACTAAGTTGATCAAAATTAAAATTAATAAACCGGTTGGTGTCTAAGGTAAGTTCGGCAGTTTTGACCAGTGGTTCTTAAGCGGGAGCTACTCGCATTGATTCGATCATTGACGAGTTAATGACAAATCCCCACCACTGATCTCACTTACGTGGCCAATCTGGTAAGTTAGATTTTGATTAGATCACTTGGTGATTAGAGCTCACCCATGTCATTAGGTAAATCAGTGTGACTGATTTAGGTGCTCCTAATGCCAGCTTTAATTAAATCCTTTTTTTAATCTGACTTGGTGAAGTCAGTGGGAGGATTGAAATTGGCTGGATGATTTCTTCTCTACTATTCTTTAATAAAATTCTCAAAATTATTAGGTCCCTAAAATGATTAAGTTATAATGATAACTAAGTCATAGCCTCCCATTAAGTGAGTGATAATGAGTCCATTAGTTCAATGATCATTGGAGGCCCAAAGGCCTGGTGCTCATTGGCTAATGGAATTATTATTCATAATATGATAATTTGATTGAGTCTTTCTGATGGTGGTTAGGTTGGCCGGCTAAAGTCGGGCCTGATCATTTATTGATCCGATTCACTAAATTAAGTCATGTTAATGGTTGGACCTAACCAGATCTTTTCAGTGGAGGCCAAAGCCTACTGATTAGGTTCTGGGGCAAAATCAATTACTAGAAGTTGTTTAGAGAAACAACTGGTTAAGAACCTACCCATAGATGCACATGGGTTGACCAACCAAAGTTGGGCTCATGTGTAGTCTGTGTGGATTCTAGTACCCATTAAGGAATTAAAGTAATTCTCGAATTGGAGGATGAGGCTACCAGTTCGTAAAAATATGGGAAAAAATTTTAGACTAAAATCCAAGTCTTTAATATTAATTTATGTACTAATAGAGGTCTCATTTTCTTTAAGCAGCTATGGCCACTACCCTATCGCTCCGATCATTATTAGATAATGACAAGCTCATGGGACCCAATTTCAATAGCTGGTATCGAAAATTGAAAATCGTCCTTGAGCATGAGCGGATCCTTTATGTAGTAACGGATCCAGCACCTGAAGAGCCAGCTCCGAACGCTAGTAAGGCGATCCGAGACACTTACTTGAAGTGGCTCAATGACCGCACCACCATTCGATGTATTATGCTGGCAGCAATGAATGACGAGTTCGGCCGAAGGTTTGAGAACGCCCAGCCACAGGAGATGCTTCAAATATTGAACGACTCCTTTGGCACGCCTGACGATGTTGAAAGGCACAAAACTAGTTGTGCCATTTTCAATGCTCGGATGAGGGATGGGGCCTCAGTCACTGATCATGTACTGTACATGATCGAGATGATTGAGCACCTAAGCAAATTGGGCTTTCCTCTGCACGAGCAGCTCGGTAAGGATGCGATCCTTAATTCCTTGCCCAAGTCCTTCCTCCCATTCCTTACTCATTTTCGAATGACAAAGCCTGCAGTAAACTACCACGGATTGTTGGGGTTGCTGCAGAACTTTGAGAAGGATCACCAACTCCATAAGGAGTCGGTGAATGTAGTGGGAGGGTCTTCTTCTCGTCGTCAACCCTTTGGGAAGGGGAAGAAGAACAAGAAGAAGAAAAATAAGAAGGTGCAATCTCATGCTGGGACAGTAGCACGGGGTCAGACCAAGAAGCGCAAGCACGACCAGAGCCAGGCGGAGTGCTTCTTTTGCAAGAAGCACGGGCATTGGAAGAGGAACTGTCCTCAATACATTGCCTCCCTGGACCCGAACAGGCCAAAGAAGAAGCAAGGTAATTATATGATAACTCCTTGCAACTTTTTGATTTGTGATACTACTGCCTGGGTATTGGATACCGGAAGTCCTTATCATATTTGTAATTCGATGCAGGGTCTGCAGGTCAGTAGGAGATTTGATGAAGGCGAGAGGTTCCTGAATGTTGGAGATGGAAGCAAAGTTTTAGTTCTAGCTTTAGGAATCATGAGTCTTGTAATCAATTCTCGTAATGTAACTCTGAGTGAATGTCACTATTGTCCAAGTTTTTTATTAAATATTATTTCTGTAGGCCTTTTGGCCATGTACGGTTATGATTTTTTAATAAAAGAAATATTTGCAATATCATTTTGAATGGTGTTACAATATTTGTTGGATAATTAAATAATGGAATTTACTTACTATCACAGCCTGTTAATGTGGTTCAAAAATTCAGTAAATGCTCTAGAATAGATAATGTGTCAGAAGTCTACCTTTGGCACTGTAGGCTAGGTCATATCAATAAGAACAGGATAAACAGGTTGGCTCAAGAAGGAATTCTTGAAGTTAGTGATTGTGAATCACTTCCAACCTGTGAGTCCTGTCTTCTTGGGAAGATGACCAAGTCACCTTTTACTGGAAAAGGTGAGCGAGCCAGTGAACTCTTAGGTCTGGTACATTCTGATGTATGTGGACCCATGAGCTCAAGTGCAAGAGGTGGATTTTTCTACTTCATAACCTTCACAGACGACCTATCTAGGTATGGGTATGTCTATTTAATGAAGCATAAGTCGGAATCATTTGAAATGTTCAAACTATTTCGAAATGAGGTAGAAAAACAAACTAGAAAGTGTATTAAAACTCTTCGATCTGATCGAGGAGGTGAATACCTTTCCAATGAGTTTCTGACGTATCTAAGGGAGAATGGGATTCTCTCTCAGTGGACTCCTCCTAGAACACCACAGCATAATGGTGTGTCTGAAAGGAGGAATCAGACCCTGTTAGACATGGTTCGATCCATGATGGAGTTTGCTGGTCTGCCGATCTCCCTCTGGGGATATGCGCTCGAATCGACTTGTTACCTTCTAAATAGAGTTCCAAGTAAGTCTGTAGCCAAAATGCCATATGAGATATGGATAGGACGTAAGCCAGTACTCTCGCACCTTAGGGTTTGGGGGTGTCCGGCTTATGTTAAACATTTAATTACAAACAAGCTTGGACCTAGGTCTGACAAGTTAATTTTATAGGGTACCCAAAAGAGACCAAAGGGTATTATTTCTACCTTGCTGATGAGCAAAAGGTGTTTGTCAGCCTTAAGGCAATCTTTTTAGAAAAGGAGTTCCTTAGTGAAGGAACTGTTGCCTCTAAAGTCGAACTTGACGAAGTTCGACAGGTGAAAAAATCGACACATATTACTGAACCTGAACCGGATTTGATTAGATCAGATCCGGAGCCCATTGATTATGCACCCTTAAGGCGGTCTGGTAGAGTACCACATCAACCAGACAGATACTATGATTTCTTGGTCCAGATGGTGATCCTGTCGAACTTGATGAAAACGATGAGGATCCGATCACCTACATGGATGCAATGCAGAGACCTGACTCTGAGAAATGGCTAGAGGCCATGAAATCCGAAATGGAGTCCATAAAGGTCAACGATGTGTGGACATTGGTTGACCCACCCGAAGGAGTAAAATCCATAGGGTGTAAGTGGGTCTTCAAAAGGAAGAGGGGCGCAAACGGAAAGGTGGAGACCTATAAAGCCCGTTTGGTTGTCAAGGGATATCGTCAACGTTATGGTATAGACTATGACGAATGTTTTCTCCTGTGGCAATGCTCAAATCCATTCGGATTATGCTTGCGATAGCTGCCCATCTGGATTATGAAATCTGGCAGATGGATGTGAAGACAGCTTTCCTAAATGGAGAGCTAGACGAAGAGGTGTATATGATACAACCTGAAGGGTTCACATCCACAGATGAGTCTAAGGTGTGCAAGCTACAGAGATCCATTTATGGACTTAAGCAGGCATCTCGGAGTTGGAACATACGTTTTGATAGGACGATCAAAACGTATGGCTTCATTAAGAACGGAGAAGAGCCCTGCATTTATAAGTGGGCTAATGGTCCAGTAGTAGTATTTCTTGTATTGTATGTGGATGACATTCTCTTAATCGGGAATGATGTCCCTGCATTACAGAGAATAAAGATTTGGCTATCGTCATAGTTCTCCATGAAGGATCTGGGAGAAGCTTCCTACATCCTAGGGATGAGGATCTATAGGGATAGATCCAAAAAGTTGCTTGGCTTATCCCAGTCCATGTACATTGATACTATGCTGAAAAGGTTCAGCATGAAAAATTCCAAGAAAGGCTATCTACCGATAGGCCATGGAATTTCTCTCTCGAAGAGGGATTATCCGACAACACCTCAAGAGAGAGAGCGTATGGGTAGGATTCCATATGCTTCGGTAGTGGGATCTATCATGTACGCCATGATATGTATACGACCAGATGTGGCATACTCACTAGGGGTAGTGAGTAGATACCAATCTGATCCAGGAGAGAATCACTGGAAGGTTGTTAAACCATCCTGAAGTATTTAAGAAATACTAAGGACCAGTGGCTTATATATGGTGAATCGGACTTGAGACTTATAGGGTTTACAGACTCTAGTTTCCAGTCTGATCGCGATGATAGCAAGAGTGTGTCAGGATTTATTTTTACCCTTAATGGTGGGGCAGTCTGCTGGAAGAGTTCCAAGCAGCACACTATGGCTGATTCAGTATGCGAGGCAGAGTATATTGCTGCATCAGATGCTACCAAAGAAGCGGTGTGGCTGAGGAAATTCATCACCGAGCTTGGAGTAGCACCCTCCCTTGTTGGTCCAATTCTGCTCTATTGCGACAGCTCTGGAGCCATTGCTTAGGCGAAGGAACCAAAGGCACACCAACGGACGAAGCATATTCTGCGCCGCTACCATCTCATCTGAGAGATCGTGGATCGAGGTGACGTCGACCTTCAGAAGATCGACGGGAAGGAGAATCTGGCCGACCCATTCACTAAAGCCATTACGGTGAAGGAGTTCAACGACTACAAGTCGAAGATGGGTATTAGATACTGCACCGATAGGCTTTAGGCCAAGTGGGAGATTGTTGGGAATAGTGTCCCAAAGCCAATCGTCAGCCTGTTGACGGTTGTGCTCCTTTTGTATTAGTACATGAATTATAAATAAATAAAAATTATTTTGGTATTTTTTTATCACAAATGTTTCATCTTCTAATGAACTCCTGTGTTGTGGTGAAGTCCTTAGGACATTTAGACTCGACAAAGGAGGATTTGTCGCTTAGTCCTTAAACATGTTCGCGACCAAATGATACGTTGTTACCAAGGACGACAACGTTTATCGAGCATAGGTCGTTGTGTGCCATATGGGTTGGTTGTCCTCATAACCAAAGAGTGTGGAGACACTAGTATGGCATACAGGTGAGATGTAATGGTACATCTGCACTGAACGTGACCAACTCCGGAGCTATTTCTGCTGTCAATATTTGCTCCGATGGGATATGGGTATAAATGTCCCTCTGACCTGAGACCGCCACGGTGACTTGCAAGCAACTCACTGCACTTAGGCACTGGACTACCTGAATTTCTAATTCAGTGACGGAAGGTTGCTGGGTGTAGTCAAGTACTTGACTTGTCGGTGCGTGTGTCAAGATGGGATTGACCACTCTAATTTAGGAGCTGTGTACAGTCGTGTTTCAATTTAGCAAAACATTGGCCAGGGTAGTCCTAGTGAGGAGTCACAGGACTAATTGAGTTGAGCACGATTCGGATGATATCATCAGGGTTGACAGTTTAACCCTGAGTCGTCCTAAACACAGGGGTCAAAAGGGATGAATTATACGATAACCATATTCACGTAGGTTCTGAATGTTGCGATTGCGATTATTCAACCTATCCGATCATCGGGTACCATTGCTAGATGGTCACTTCGATTAGTACCAGAATTGGTTCCTGTGCTACCAGTTTAGGTTCGAACCTGCGGGGTCATACACATTAGAGGTTCCTTTCTGATCTGATGGCTGATTATGAGTCTTATCTATCTGGGACTCTATGATTGAGAATTAGGATTCTCTAATCATGAGTTTCACACTTGGGTACCGAGGTCAAAATTTTGAATTTTAAATTTTGAATTTGAAATTTGAACTCTTTGATCAGGGTTTCATATCGATGGTCTCTGATGCCTGATTGCCCATTGGATTTGAACTCAATATTTATGAGAGGTTTAATTAATGATTTAATCACTAATTAACTCAATTTGATTGAGTAATTAATTTTGGATCAAGTCCAAATTGAATTGGATTCAGTTTGGATTGACCCGATTAGGTTAAATGTTGACCTAATCGCTAAGGTGGTTTAGTCCCTGATTTGATCAGGGGTTAGATTTAGTTAATTCCTAATTTGATTAGAATTTTATTGAGCCTAATTAAGCCTAATTATGTTGGGTTTAATCTGATCTAATTGTGCTTAACCTATTTTAAACTAGGTTGGCTCAATTTGAATCAAACCACCTTGTTTTAAATTCCCTGCGACACCCAACTTCCTTGCACCCATTTGTATTCACGAGAAGAAACTTCTCGTGAAATTTTTCTCATGCAAAACCCTTCCCCACGCCCTCATTTGTGCGCCATATGGATGGATAAAATAATTAGTTAGCCATTCAAATTCAAAGCATGTTTGAATTTGAATGGATAACTTATCACTTGCCCTTTCATCCTTATCCATTTTGTGTGCCACATTACTTACACGAGAAAAGGTTTCTCATGAAACATTTTCCATGCACAAAGAGCCACGCCCCTTCTCTTCTCACACCCAAAAGGATAGGGATAAGTTGGTTTTCGTTTGAATTCAAATTTGATTTGAATTCAAATGTGTAACCTCTTGTCTTTATCCTCTCACGCGGATAAGACACGTTCGATGTTGTTTTAAAAAGAGGAGAAAGGTGGGACGTGCATAGAAATTTTAGGAGAGAAACTTTGGGGCATGAGGAAGGCTTCTGCGTAAGGTGAAG